>NC_089490.1:59020881-59248381 GCF_036850765.1 Saccopteryx bilineata
CATGTGTCTTTGTTCTTCTTTTTCTAGTTCCTTAAGGTGGGAAGTTAAGTGGTTCACTTGGGCTCTCTCTTGTTTGTTCATATATGCCTGAAGTGATATGAACTTCCCTCTTATCACTGCTTTTGCTGCATCCCATAGATTCTGATATGTCGTATTGTCATTTTCATTAGTCTGTATATATCTTTTGATCTCTGCACTTATTTCTTCTTTGACCCATTCATTTTTTAAAAGTATGTTATTTAGTTTCCACATTTTTGTGGGATTTTTTTCCTCTTTTTTGCAGTTGAATTCTAGTTTCAAGGCTTTATGATCAGAAAATATGCTTGGTACAACTTCAATTTTTCTGAATTTGCTGATATTGTTTTTGTGGCCCAACATATGGTCAATTCTTGAGAATGATCCATGTACACTGGAGAAAAATGTATACTCAGTCACTTTGGGATGAAATGTCCTGTAGATGTCTATCATATCCAGGTGCTCTAGTGTTTTGTTTAAGGCCACTATGTCTTTGTTGATTCTCTGTTTGGATGACCGATCTAGAGCCGTCAGCGGTGTATTGAGGTCTCCAAGTATGATTGTATTTTTGTCAGTTTTTGTTTTAAGATCAATAAGTAGCTGTCTTATATATTTTGGTGCTCCTTGGTTTGGTGCATATATATTAAGAATTGTTATGTCTTCTTGATTCAGTGTCCCCTTAGCCATTATGAAATGGCCATTTTTGTCTCTAAGTACTTTTCCTGTCTTGTAGTCAGCATTATCCGATATGAGTATTGCTACACCTGCTTTTTTTTGGATGTTATTTGCTTGGAGTATTGTTTTCCAGCCTTTCACTTTGAATTTGTTTTTATCCTTGTTACTTAGATGAGTTTCCTGTAGGCAGCATACAGTTGGATTTTCTTTTTTAATCCATTCTGCTACTCTGTGCCTTTTTATTGGTGAGTTTAATCCATTTACATTTAGTGTAATTATTGATACTTGTGAGTTCCCTATTGCCATTTTATATCTTGCTTTCTGTTAGTTTTGTCCACCCTTTACTTTTAATCTATCTATATCTATATCATTATAATTGAACTACAGTTCTTATATCAGTGTTTTTCAAACACCAGTCTGCAGACTGGTTCACCTGAAATTTTGTGCTGGCCCATAAAAGAGTTAACCACCCTGATGTTGTATGAAAATTATAGACCCAATGACCTTAATTGAATTTGCTTATATTCAAGGTGATTTCTGCCTTATTTCCCTGAAATAATTCCCCTATTCTCATATGTCCCTAAGGGTAAAAAAGTTGAAAACTACATTCTCATATACAGCATATAGCTAAGACATGTTTTGTAATCCATTCCAATATTCTCCATTGACTAATTGGTGTATTGACAGAATTTACATTTGGTGAAATTATTTATATTTTTTAATTTATGTTTACCATTTTATTATTGTTCTTTGTTCATTTCCTCTTTCTCATTTCTGTATTTACCATTTCCTGCCCTTTTATTAGAGGATATTGGCCCCCTTATTATTTCATTCTAATTTGTCTATTATGACTTTTACAGTATCTCTTTGTGTAATATTTTAGTGGTTGCATTAGAGAGTACAAAATCCATTCTTGACTTTTCAAAATCTATTTATAATCAATATTTTGTCACTTCAACTAGAATATACAAACATTAAAACCATAAAGTTTTCTGCCTGACCAGGCGGTGGCACAGTGGATAGAGTGTCAAACTGGGATACGGAGGACCCAGGTTCGAGACCCCGAGGTCGCCAGCTTGAGCGTGGGCTCATCTGGTTTGAGCAAAGCTCATCAGCTTGGACCCAAGGTCACTGGCTCGAGCAAGGGGTTACTTGGTCTGCTGAAGGCCCACGGTCAAGGCACATATGAGAAAGCAATCAATGAACAACTAAGGTGTCGCAAGGAAAAACTAATGATTGATGCTTCTCATCTCTCTCCGTTCCTGTCTGTCCCTGTCTATCCCTCTCTCTGACTCTCTCTCTGTCTATGAAAAAAAAAACCCATAAAATTTTCTTTACCTTGACCCTCTTTACATTAGAGGTATTATCTTAAGTATCACATTTATATATTCTGAAAACTTCAGCAATGTTATACATTTGTTTTCAACCATAAGACATATTTTAATTTTTTTACTGATTATAGAGAGAAAGGAAAGGGGAGAGAGAAACATCTATTTGTTGTTCCACTTATTTGTGGATTCATTGGTTGATTCTTGGAAGTGCCCTGACCTGTGATCAAACCCTCAACCTCGGCATATTTGGACAATGTTATAACCAACTGAACTACCCAGCCAGGGCCAATAACACATTTTAAAGAACTCCTGAGGAGAATAATAATAGTCTATTGTATGTATGCAGATATTTACTAATTCTGTTGCTCCCCTGGGGTTTTGGGGGATGTATTTTTCCTTTTTTTTTTTTTTTTTTTTACAGGGATAGAGAGAGAGAGTCAGAGAGAGGGATAGATAGGAACAGATAGACAGGAACAGAGAGAGATGAGAAGCATCAATCATCAGTTTCTCATTGTGACACCTTAGTTGTTCATTGATTGCTTTCTCATATGTGCCTTGACCACGGGCCTTCAGCAGACCTTGCTTGAGCCAGCGACCTTGAGTCCAAGCTGGTGAGCTGTGCTCAAGCCAGATGAGCCCGTGCTCAAGCTGGCAACCTCGGGGTCTCGAACCTGGGTCCCCCGCATCCCAGTTCGATGCTCTATCCACTGTGCCACTGCCTGGTCAGGCTGCTCCTCTGTTTTTGATGTTCCAAGTTTCTTTCTGGTATTATTTCCCTTTAGCAACTCATTTAAAGCAGGTCTGCTGGGTATAAATTTTCTTAGTATTTTTTTCATCTGAGGATATCTTTTTTTTACTTTTATTTCTGAAAGATATTTTTGCTGTATACAGAATTCTAGGCTAACAATTCTTCCCCCCCCCCCAGCCTTGAAAAATATTGTACTACTTCCTTTTGATCTCTACAGTTTCTGAGGAGATAGTCATTGTCACCAAATTTTTGTTCTGTTAGAGATAACGCACTCCTTCTCTCTAGTTATTTCAAGAAATTTGATTTGTCATAAACGTTTCAGAAATTGAACATGATGTGTTTGGATATGTTTTTCTTTGATTTTATCCTATTTGGGATTTGCTCTGCTTCTAAAATTTGTAGGTATCTGTCTTTCTCCAACTATGTAAGTTTTCAACCACTATTTCTCCAAATCTCTTTCCATCACCACATTCTTTCTTCTCTACTTCAGGGAGTCTGATGACACAGATATTAAACCTTCAGATTCTATTCTTTATTTTTTCAGTATTTCTTCTCTCTGTTGTTCAGAGTGAATAATTTCCTTTGATCTAGCATCAAGTTTACTGTTCTTTCTTTCCTCTGTCATCTTCATCCTGCTATTGAGTCCTTCCAATGAATTTTTTAATTTCATTAATGTGTTTTTCTGTTCTAAAATTTCCATTTGGTTCATCTTTATATCTTCTACTTTAACTTTGTATCTTAATCTTATTTCAAAAAATGATGAGTCTTCTTTTGAGGATTTTTATAATATCTGTTTTAAGGTCTTTGTTAAGTAATTCCAACATCTGTACTATCTCATCATTGGCATCTATTGATTGTCTTTTGAGAATTTTATAGTTCTTCAAATGCCAAGTAATTTTGGACTATGTCCTGGAAATTTTAAATATCACTTTATGAGACTCTAGGTCTTGTTTAAAACCTAGAGAGAATGTTTATGTTTTTATCTTAGCAGGCACTTGACCTGGTAAGGTTCAAGCTATAAGTTCCAACTCAGTTTTTGTGTGCTGTGGTTATAATGTCAGTTCAAGTTTCAAAGACTTTAAATGTTATTTTGATCTCCTGTAAGTGTGTCACCTAGAGATTAATCTGGGACCTGGTAAGAAGTCTATCTGTTAGCTGAATTCTCATAGTCTTTGGAATGCGAATCAAGAGCAGATCCACCACACACAGGTTAGAGATAAGCCCAGATGTTCGTTGCCTAAACTCTTCTCTTTTATCTCCTTAGTACTTTCTGGTTCCTTAGGCCTCCTTTTTCTTTTGAGTCCATCAGCCAAACATTACTCCCTTTATGATTAAGTCACATCTGGGGTCCAAATGACTAGAGGACAGAAATAGAGGTGGGCTGAGGAGGAGCTGGGGAGGAGATATTTGGCTCTGCCTCTTGGAACTGAAGTTACACCAAATGAAAAATGAAAGTTTTCCTTCCTCAGAATTTTGGCTTCTGCAGTTTTTCATGCTGGCTGCTTTGCTGCCACTGCCTCACCACAAAATCCCAAGATGAAAGTAAATGGAGAAAAAGGTAACGGGGAAAAAATACAAACCCCAGGGTGATTCCTTCAATCTCTAAACTCTAAGAGTTCTCTTTTCTGCTCCTCAAGCCCAAACGAATGGGATTTCTCCAGGTCTCTGTCAGTTCTACAGAGTTGACTTCCAGATTCTGACCATGTTGATCAGGCTAGAGATACCTAAAAAAAAATTTAATACACACACACACACACACACACACACACACACACACCCCACAGACACACCACATACACACACACACAGTAAATTCCCTGCCAGTGTGGTGGTACTTCAAATTCTGATATTCTTTCCCAATCCATCTGCTACGGCAGGGGGAAATGAGAGGCTGCAGTGCCACCCTTTAAAGAAACTATTTGGTGGCAAATTAAGTATTCAACTCCTCAACCCTCAAAGAGACAGCAACAATTCCTGATTGCTAACCTTCCTTTTGTAAGTTCCCTAGGAACAAAGAACAATCAGAATGCTGGAGGAGCTATCCCCAGAACATATTATACCAAGAAAAAGTAGATCCAAATGGTTCAGGAAATAAAATGCAATGTATGTTTGATGTGCTGCCCAGCTCCCAACACTTGGAGACTGAGATCTATTCCCCCCGCTGCTAGGGTTGGTAACAGAAGCTCTCATCTGAGTCCCTCTCTAAGGATTACCTTGGAAAGGCAAGCCAAAGACAGCAAACTTGCCTAAGGCCACACAGTATCCTTGCAGTCAGTCCATGTCCAGTGACTGGTCAAGGTGGAAGGATAAAGCTGGGGCAGTCTTAATGCAAGGAAGGACAATTAAGGGACACCTCAGTTTGAGAATTCCCCATGGAATTGACTGAGCTTTTGTTTCATGTCTTCTTTTGTCCGGTGCAAATTCTCCACTCTCTGACACGTGTTGATTAGAGAGTACTTTCCAATAAATACCTCGTGCACACACATTGTGTAAGTTTGCTTCCTGGGAAACCCACCCTACAATAACAAGATCTAAGCATGGCATTCACCCTGTGACAGGAGTTAGTTCAGAAAATGACACAAGACTCAATTCACGTTAATATAAAGGGACTTGTTCTGGGAAATTTTCCTGGCACTAGCAAGAACCATAGGAAAAAATGATCTCTCATTCAAACTAAACCTGAACAAGAACCTACAAGACTCCAATTGCTACTGACAAGCATGTTGTGACCCCAAGAGCAACCAGCCTTAAAACAAAGTTCATACTGTGATTAGCAGAATGAAGACATGGAAAGAACCTGAGTCTCTAGTGACATCAGCAAGTCACAAGATTAATGCACCCTGAAAGCCACACCCGTTTTAGATTCCTTATTATATGAGCCAATAAATTTTATTATTTAAAGCAGTCTGGCCCTGCCAGATAATTCAATTGGTTAGCGCATCATTCCGATTCACCAAGGTCGCAGGGTTGATTTCTGGTCAGGGCACGTGTAAGTATAAACAAATGGTCTGGCTGTGGTAACACAGTGGATAAAGTGTTGGCCTGGAACGCTGAGGTCGCCAGTTCAGAGCCCTGGGCTTACCAGGTTAAGGCACATACGAGAAGCAATTACTGTGGGTTGATGTTTTCAGTTTCTCTCTCTTTCTCTCCTCTCTCTTAAAAAGTCAATAAATAAAACATTTTTTTAATCAACCAATGAATGCATAAGTAAGAGGAACAACATATTGATGTTCCTTTCTCTCTCTCTCTCCCTTCCCTTATATCTAAAATCCATCAATCAGTGGATTTTTTAAAAACTTTTTTTACTGCTTTAGAGCAGTCTAAAGGTTTATTTGTTTGTTTGTTTCTGCTACTTGAAGCCAAAACATCACACTGATGCAGATGTGCACCTCCCTTCACTGCTCCTGGAAGATATTCTCCAGGACATTGAGAAGAGCTTGAAAAATTCACAACCTAAACAATTTGACTAAATGTAGATGGTTGATAAATTTTTTATTTCTTTTTCCTTTCTTTCTTCCTTTCTATAGGAAACTAGAGATACATTTTTTAACAAATAAAGGAGACCAGTTGAGCAAGTATACTTTATGCACAAAGAATAAAACACAGCAATATTTGCAACTTGTTTAGTAAAAATTAACTTAAATTCTATTTTTAAGGTCAAAGCACAATGTAGGCCATAGTCTAAAATTTGGTATATAACTGAAACTTCTGAAAACTTCCTCTGTAACAGGCAAATGAAGATAGACACCTGGTGATTGCGAGAATATTTATATGCCCGTGTAGGAGGAAGAGAGAGATTTTTGCAAAATTTTTTCAGAAGGAGAATGCCTGTAGTAAAGACATAGTTCCCAAAGCGAATCAGTTCACAATTAAGAAATAATAATAGCAATCCATTAAAACAACCCAAGGAAAAGTTTCCTCTATCCAAACACATAGTATCTTGACTCAAACCCTGAAGGTCAAAAAACTACATAATTTTGGTAGACCAGAAAGAAAAGAGTTTCAAGAAGCAAAGCTCTCTGCTCTTCCATAGAGAATGCCACAATTGTCATGTCTGAAGATTCAAGGATGTGGGAGCAGAAGGCTCCCCTCTTTTTTTTTTTTTTTTTTTTTTTTACAGAGAGAGAGTCAGAGGGAGGGATAGTTAGGGACAAACAGATGGGAATGAAGAGGGATGAGAAGCATCAATCATTAGTTTTCATTGTGGCTTCTTAGTTGTTCATTGATTGCTTTCTCATATATGCCTGGACGGTGGGCCTTCAGCAGACCGAGTAACCCCTTGCTCGAGCCAGCGACTGTGGGTCCAAGCTGGTGAGCCTTGCTCAAACCAGATGAGCCCGCACTCAAGCTGGCGGCCTCGGGGTCTCGAACCTGGGTCTTCCACATCCCAGTCCGACGCTCTATCCACTGTGCCACTGCCTGGTCAGGCAGCTCCCCTCATTTTAACTACTACAAGAGTCTCACACATCTGCAGAATTCATTGTGTTTTTTAATTCCCCATAACTTGTCATTTAATACTTTTTTCTCAAGCATCTAAATACAAAATCTAGTGACTCAATCTTTGTGGATAACAGAAAAATCACAGGGCTGGACTTAGGAGACAGGCTTAAATTCCAGGTCTGCCCATCAACGATGAGCTGGGTGGCACTAGGCAAATCCCTTTATCTCTCTGAGACTCATTTCCTCATCTGCAAAATGATCCTTTCAGTCTCCATGATTATAGATTCCTGGGGAAATAAGAAAAGCTATGCAATTGCTAGAGAGACTTGCGGCAGCAATAATCCAGTTTTCTGTCCTCTTCACTCACCCAATGTTTCCCAGCTCAAAGTATTAGCCCTATTTACAGCCTATAGTATGTTAGTCTGTTATGCGCAGGCTAGAAGAGGAGATTTCTACACATATACTCAAACCAGAAGCAAAAAATTCTCTTCCAAATCTACATTTAACTCCCACTTTACTTCTGGTGCTTTGAGAAGGAACCCATATCATCACCGCACATGGAAAATGAATCAAATATCCCTGTTCCTTTTCTGCTTCATATTTTAGAAATGATCCAGAGGTGGGATAGCAGCTAATGCTGATTTTGGGGTAAACATAGGTTAAGGTGCTGGTGAATAAGGATTGAGTGAACCTGGAGTCCTCTGGAGGCACGTGTGTACAAAGGTTTACCCTGAGTTTTCTAAGTGCATACCCAGGGCATCTAGCAAGACTATAACATCAAAGCCAACCCCATGACTCAGAAGACTGGGCGAGAAGGACTGACTCAGAAATATAACTCAATAAGAAAACAGTGATGGGAATGCACAAAGTGCTTTGCAAGACAGAACAAACAGAGGGAGAGGGCAGGCGCTCTGAAGTCTATAAAAGAAACATCAGGCAAAGGCAATGCCTTAATCTTGACTCTGACAACATTCTGGAAACAATTTAGGAAATTTGATTATTGACTATGTGTTGGATATCATTGAATTATGTTTCCTTAGACATGAAAGTTTTAGAATTATTGAATAAGAAAGTGACAAATGTCTTTGTGCATTATTTAAAATCATATAGAAGTGAAATGTTACAATGCCAACATACTACTTTCAGACGGCTTATAAAAAAGCAAAGTGTGTGTGTGTGTGTGTGTGTGTGTGTGTGTGTGTGTGTAGATGCTAACAGCAAGTATATCTAGGAGTACAGCAATATATGTATGTTAATTACTCCATTCTCTCAACTTTCCTAGGATTTGAATTTTTTTAATTTAAGAAAGATATACAATCCAACCAGACATGATCAGAGAGCCTGCGGGGCTCCAGGAGGTCTCATGGCCACAGGCTCCAGGGTGATTCCCTTTGCCAGGAGCCACTCTGCTTCCTGGGCTTCTAGCAAAAATCATTACTGACACTTGTCATGCCAGGTATGAACCCTGGATTGGGAGAGGTCTGGGTGCCTTGGCTGCAGAGGAGCACTCAAGTAAGGTTTGTGACAATTTACGTACATGGTCACAAATGGACCCATTTTACAAAAGAAAAAACTGAAGTACATTCAAGTTAGCTAGTTGCGAGAAGTCACTGCAGCAGCCATATGCGCATTCCACCCGGGCCTCAGGCCCCTGCTTCTGTTGCCTTCACTCCCAATAACTCACCTACAATTTTCTTCACAGGACAAAGCTTGGCTTACAGCCTGACCAGGCAGTGGCGCAGTAGATAGAGCGTTGGACTAGGACACGAAGGACCTAGTTTCGAAACCCTGAGGTCTCCAGCTTGAGTGCGGGCTCATCTGGTTTGAACAAGGCTCACCAGCTTGAGCCCAAGGTTGCTGGCTTGAACAAAGGGTCACTCAGTCTGCTGTAGCCCCCCCGCCTGGTCAAGGCACATATGAGAAAGCAATATCAATGAACAACTAAGGTGCCACAACAAAAAATTGATGCTTCTCATCTCTCGCTCTTCCTGACTGTCTGTCCCTATCTGTCCCTCTATCTATCTCTCTCTGTCACAAAAAAAAACAAAAAAAAAAACAAAAAAAAAACACCTTGCCTAACAGAGCCACTTCACCTGGACTCCGTTCTGGAGAATTTATGTTTTTCCAACCTGACTCAGAGCAATGGTCGCCTGATCCATTTCAAGAGGCTAGGAATTCCCTCCATTTTAGTTTTATCCCAGAAGATAAATCCTCCCTTCATTGCTGTCACATATTTACAAAGCTCAACTGCTCATTCCTGCAATCAAACTACTTCCCTCCCCAACATCCTGATATCCCCCACACATGCTTGCCATTTCATCCCACATCCTTTTGGTTGCCACAGATGAGCAGTGCTGTAGGATCAAGTCCCATAATTAGAGGCTTACACTACATTCAGTTGACGATTGCAGCCACCAGACGTCTAAACCGAGGACAGCCAAACAGAGGCCTTAAGGTAGCACTTGATGCTTTACTTATTTAGCTCTTACATATTTCATGTGACATTCTAAGTATGCACTTTGTGGAAGAATTTGCAATGTGTACTAATTTTTAAATATCATTTGCTTGGAAAGGGCCTTGGAAGTCATTCAAGTCTGATTCTAATGACCAGGAGCTCACACATCAGCAAGATAACAGGGTCCATTTGTGGCCATCTAAATTGTCAAGTAGTTTTTCCTTATGAGGAAAGGGTTAACGCCCGAACTTTGTGGAATCCACTCTCACTGTTAAGGGATTTCTTGTGCTTCCTTCACAGATCTTGGCTGATTTCAGAACTAAGATTGGCTGAATAACCATGTACTCTTTGAGTTAACTGCTTTTATTTATGGGAGGTGACAGTGAAGATAATGTGCTACCTGGTGGCGCCTAGAAGACACCCACTAAGCAGAGTGAGTACAGCAGAGGTACATCGAGGCAAGATTCCAAAACCTGCTCCCAGCTATGCCAGCTATGACCCCTGAACTGGGAGAGGTAGAGGGTTCCTTGGCAGCAGAGGGGTTTGTGGCAACAGTTACCATAGTTCCCCATGGATAAGACGTACCTGTTTTTCTAAAAATTTGGGGTCTAAAAACTGGGTGTGTCTTTTACAGTGGTTGTAGATTTTTCACTTGCATTTTCTACTTTTTTGTGCTTATTCAGGAGTTGTATGAATTTTATGATAAGTAAAACTTGAGTTCAATAACTATGTAATACTTTTTTTTTCAAATTTCAGGCCCCAAAATTAAGGTGCGTCTTATACATGGGATAATCTTACACATGGAGAAATACAGGATTTGCCATCAGGTACAGAGCATTCTCATATTTGACAATCATCAAAGTCGTGCCTCTGTGGACAACCTGACCATCAGTTCTGATTGTGTTTTAATGGCAGGAGTAATAGAAAAATAATTACATCGAACCATGTAAAGGAAAGAGAATGAAAATGAATGAATGAATGCAAATAGAGTATAAAGAACAGAACTGACACAGAGATATTTAATCAGTCTCTCTCTCTCTTTCTCCTTCTCTTCACACACACACACACATCTGAAAAACAAGAGCAGCTCCACATCCATGGTGTTGGGCAGATAAAATATATTATGCTCACTTTGTTAAAGATGGCGCTGCCCATGTGGAAGCCCGTCACCCACATGATATTAATGTATGTTGGGGACGGGCTGTGGGCAGGCAGGATCCTGGGACTTGGTTTTAGGACTAAGCCTTTCCCACCCATTTTGATGTGGGGTGGTGCAATCCCATCGTGCCCCAGATAAGTGACTTTGTATTAGAGACTTCCCTATTTTGTATATTGGATTAAAGGTTTTGATTTCTGCACTATAAAGTGGGGCAGACTGGGAGCTTGCTCTCTCAGTTCCTGGGATTAGCATTAGAGAGGAGAGCAAAGAAAGGCCACATGGAGGAGGCCAGGAGAAGCAGCCAAGGTGGTGGAGTGCTGAGTGAGAAGCCAGTTTGTGCAGAGTTTGTGCAGGGAGAAGGAAGGAGATGGGGAACAGAGGTGAATAAGTCTGGTGAGCTAGAAACCCTTAATTCTAGGAAACTCAGATAAAGTCGGTAGCTTTGTGAGTACTGAATGAGTGGGTTTTGGAGCCCAGTGTGTGTTTTTACTTGCCCACTGGGTACAAGTTAGGATTAAAGATGATGGCCCACCAGTTTTTGCTCTGTTGTTTCTTTACTGACTGTCCAAATCCAATGCGAATCTGCATGGGCCCGGCAGCTGTGATGGTGGGCCCGGCGGCTGTGATGGTGGCCACGGCAACTGGCTTCACACATGGCAACAAAAATTGTGAATGAATTCTTTGCATTCAGCTTTAAAACTTCAGTTCCTGTAGGTTGTGTTTTAAGGACTTTCAGTGAAAAGGCTTTTTTAGTGCTTTTTTGCTGCTGAGGTTCCTGGCCAGTGAGCCAGGCGTTGACCTCAGGAAAATGTGAAACATTATTCAGCAAACACGGAGAAAACTGGTCAAAGCAGGGAGGAGAACACTGAAGACAAACAATAATGTTATTCAGGAGAATTTGCCCAGGGAAAATGCAACACTGGCCAGATAAGTAAGGTGGAGCCCCTCAGTCAACAGCTGCCATGAACAAAGCAACACTGAGGGACCCAAAGGAAAAAAAAGAAAGTTGACTTTTAATCAAGTTTCCCAATTTAAATTAATAAAGAGTTGTACTTTGTTACTCATTCACAGGCAATTTAAAATCCATACATGTGAGAGGTTAGGTTAACTAAACACAGAATGACCTTCCTTGCCTTGAGGTAGAAAATTACCGCAAATTACAGGTGCGGATTTCCAATCCCTCTTGTCAACACAGAATGCAAACCCGCCCAAATGGAAAACTGAAAATTACACAGAGTGAGAAAGTTAACTTTTCTCTTTTGTGACTCTCCATCACACCATCTATTTGCATGGATCTGAGGTTTATCTTTAACAGAACTTGTTACCAGAAAGGATTTTCCTGATTTGATAATGATGCTAAAATAATTATTACAAAAGATGTCTGTTTTTCCTGATTATTCAGAGACAGGAATAATACCAAGTGTAGATATCAAAATGTGTACTTAGAGTGATTATCTTAATAGAAATTAGCCTAAACAAATCTAACTGTGCCAGTAGTTGCATCAGTAGACAACCGGAAGAGGATACATGTAGGGAAAACAGCCATGAACTTATGATGAAAAGTGGGCAGGCTTAACCTTCTAGGCTTCTCTTCTTTTCAGGAAAGTGAAGTGAGGTTTGTGCATGAGGAAGCAAATCAATTGTCAATCAAAGAAAAGTAAAACCAGGATCAGAAGAAGAAAGGGCAAGGGGAAGAAAAATTTTCAAACTTGACTCTCACTTCCAAGATACAGAGGTTGTGCCAAGACTTACACACAAAAAGACTGACCATTGGCTTTGGGGAAATTCTTCAGAGCTCTGATGATAATGTGATAATTGTATTGAAAACGTTACAATATTTACTTGTTTTGAGGAGGTTCTTAGGGAAGAACGTAACTGCTCTGATTTGACACTAGGTTATTATTTGTCAATTCCTGCCAGCCCTGGAAAGTCCTTTCCCCTGACGGTCTGAGACAGCGGTGATCTCTCCTTGCCTGAATTTCTGTACTGCTTGTATTTATAGCATAGTACTCGTTGTGTGAGATTATCTTTATGTTTACATATGCTTGTTTCTCTAGCTAAGGTGTTAGCTTATCAAGGACAAATACATGTTGTGTTTGATAGAATCAATCGGAGTCCGAAAGACCAGTGTAACAGGCTTTAATGAAAGGAAACCTGCTGGGCTGTCTCGTAAGGGAGAGCAGCCCCGGCTACAGACTTAGGCCACGCTTTAAGGGTTAGGTTTAGGGAAGTAGAAAGGGTGGTGGGGCATTTGCTGATCGGTTGCCGCTATCACTGGCCTTAGGGGAGCTTTCCACTAATTACAGATGTTTGTGTGTTTTCAATCGTCAGCAGTTTCAACCGTCCACGACTTCTTGGAATTGTGACATCGGACATTCCTCTGTGGTTGGTCACCTGCTGCAAGCCCTGAAACAAAACTCATGCTGGCAGGGCGAAAGAAATGAGACCTAAGAGTGTTCACCTTTGTATCCTCCACAGCAGCCAGCATCATGCCTGTGCATAGATGTCTATAGAATAACTGATAGGTTAATGTTACTGGGGCTCCCAAACATAGGCCAAGGAGGAATAAAAAGTAGAGTGGTAGAAGATAAGAAAGGGAAAGAGGAAGGGAGATGGGAGAGAGAGGAGGAAAGTTGTAAGTGGAGGAGCCTGCTGCAGTATCTGGAATGCTGCGTCAGGGGTCCATTTCCTGACATCAGTGTGCAGGAGGCTTAGTCTAGCACAAGGCAATCCTGATTCTAGAAAGATAGGACAATAAAACAACCCAAGAAACACCTACTGTATTTTGCCATGTATAAGATACACTTTTTTTCCGAAAAATTTGAGGTCTAAAAACTGGGTGCGTCGTATAACAGTGGTTGTAGATTTTTTTTACTTGCATTTCCCACTTTTTTGTGCTTGTTTTTGCACTCATTGTTGATGAGAGTGATTCGTCATCAGACACAGATGAGGACAAGCTAATGATTAATGGGAGTCTTGACAGTGATGAGGAGCTGTATAAATTTTATGATGAATAAAACTTGAGTTCAATAACTTTATGTAATACATTTTTTTTTCAAATTTCAGGCCCCAAAATTAAAATGTGTCTTATACATAGGATAATCTTATACATGGGGAAATACAGTACCTAACTGATCTTGAGTTAAAGAAGTTAAATTAGTCAAAACTTACTCTCAGATCTTTTCAGATTTCTGTTGAAACAAGGCATTGCTGAATTTTCAAATGCATGTCAATTGAGTAGAGTTTTCATTCCAGGCTTTATCAACATAAGGGTTCAGGCTCATCCAAGCTATTGATTAGACCAAAAATAAGCTTTTTTTTTTTTCCCTGTGATGAGCAGGATTTACATCTTTGCAGAAGTGCTCCTGACACTGAATATGACTAAGTTGCCTGACTAGGTAACTTGAGAGGTCCTGCGAAAATAGGCTTGCCATGGCCCTGGCCAGTTGGCTCAGTGGTAGAGCATCAGCCTGGCGTGCAGGAGTCCCGGGTTCAATTCCCAACCAGGGCACACAGGAGAAGCGCCCATCTGCTTCTCCACCACTCCCCCTCTCCTTTCTCTCTATCTCTCTCTTCCCCTCCCGCAGCCAAGGCTCCATTGGAGCAAAGTTGGCCTGGGCGCTGAGGATGGCTCTGTGGCCTCTGCCTCAGGCACTAGAGTGGCTCTGGTTGCAACAGAGCAATGCCCCAGATGGGCAGAGCATCGCCCCCTGGTGGGCGTGCCGGGTGGATCCCAGTCGGGCGCATGCGGGAGTCTGTCTGACTGCCTCCCTGTTTCCAACTTCAGAAAAATACAAAAAAAAAAAAAAAAAAAAAAAGAAAGAAAGAAAGAAAATAGGCTTGTCATGGTTCATTCACTCTTCCTTATTGGGTTTGAAATTCTCCCCTTCCAGGGATAAACCCAGGGTCATTAATTCTCAAAACTAAATTGCAACATCCTTGGAAACCTAGAATATTTGTCATGTTTTGAAACATAAGACAATTCCCTCAAGAAAGGTTCTTGGGGTCTGGCATATTAAGAATATAATAAATCCTGATGAATTACAGCTGAAAAGTTCTCATTCCTGAGATGCTTAGTACCATTAGCGTGCCTTGTCCTAATCTTAACCCTTTAATATCTTCAGTAACTACCAGGTTGCTGGTCTATCTTTGCCCTCCACTTCCTAAGGTTTTCTGGAGTTGCTAGGCTACGGAAAGAAAAAGAAAATGGCTGCTTGTTTTTCTCACTTGTAGTCCAGCATGAGATCTGGCACCACTGCCTGCTGGCTAGAGCCCAAGTCTGACTTCATAGAAAAATAGACAGACAAAAACATTGTTATTACATTTGATTTTGTAGTCCAGTAGGGTTGTAACCATGCCCATCAGATCTGCAGAGCCAAAATTCTTGGGTCCTAATCAGTTCCTGAACAGTAAGAGGGAGAAAGAGGAAGGAATGGAGATAATACAGTAAGGGTAACATCAGAATGTGGTCAGGAGCCAGCTGTAATTATAGCCTCAGAAAAGGGATGGTAATTTTACACTGTTTTCAGTGTCTTAAACAGCTTACATTTTATTAGGTTTTAATAAAAAGTTCAATTCATTTAAAAAGGGCATGATTAATAAATAACATGATTAGGAAGACAAATGTTATAATTTAAAGCATGAAATTCTCTAGAATTTTATTTATTTTTTACTGACTTCAGAGAGAGAGAGAGAGAGGAACATTAATCTGTTTCTGTATATCCTAACCAGTGATTGAACCTGCAATCTCTGTGCTTCAAGACAATGCTCTAACCAACCAAGCTATCCGGCCAGAGCTCTCTAGAATTTTAATGTGCATGTGGATGATCAGTGGATTTAATTAAAATGTAGATTCTGATTCAGCAATTTTAGGGTGGGGTCTGAGATTCTGCATTACTGAGGATTCTCTTGGCCAGGTCTGTGCTGCTGGTCTTGGAAACACACTTTAATCAAAACTTTAGCCTACATTGGTTGAGAAAGACTGTGAACTGGAAAGATAACATATCTCAAATCCCTTACTCTTTAAAAGTTAAGGAATTGAAAAAAAGATCAGAAAACCATGTGACTCTTTACAAAGATACCTATTATGATCAAAATCAAATAACAGACATGAAAGATAGATTTTAAGGATTATCTTAAAAGAAAAAATTAAGGAGTTTCTTTTTCTCTGATGAATAAGATTTAGTATAATTCTTTATTGATGAAAAAAATAGATCTTGAGAAGCTTCCAAAATAGCATAAAAAACTTCCCAAATGTGCTTTTCCATAAAACAATAACAACATTGGCAAAAACTGTTTAAATTAACTTCTTCAGAATTCTGGCAATTAATCAAAGGCTTGCAACATTCCAAATTTTTCTTATTTCCTCAAGAAAAACGGCTGAATCTCTGTAAGAAAATTAAGCATTTAAATATTTCAATTTTCCCTGGCCAGATGGCTCAGTTGGTTAGAGCATCGACCCAAAGCACAGAATTTCAATGCCCAGTCTGAGCACATGCAGGAACAGAGAGGTCTCTCTCTCTCTCTCTATCTATCTATCTCAAATCAATAAATAAAATTTTTTTAAATATTTTTTAATTTTCTCCATGGTAGTTTTGAAATCTAGTAATCTTATAATCACAACAGGTATTAATACCAGCAACCTAGAAGTCACTCGGAGTGGTGATACAGGTTTGGCACTTCCCAAAAAATTTTTTTCCCAAAGAGTTGTCATTATGTGAACTGTTTGACAGCTCCCTGAAGACTCACAAGTCTTGTCTTTATTTGACCCTGATCAGTAGACTAGCCTTTTCCCACAGTGCTAGTCAAAAACAATCCATAGCAATTACAGTATTTAACATTACTGCTGCTTAGCATAGCAATACTAGTTAGCCAAATAGGAAGCTGACCAAAATTATTTATAAAAAAAAACTGCTGAATAAAAAGTCCATAGAGTACTTTGAAAAGCACAACATAATCCTAAAAAATTTTAAAGCCATGTACATGTACAGGGCTCTGACTATATCCAGGAAATATCTGAGAAGGTCTTAATTTTTCCACATTTGGCTAGCCTTCAGATTCTGCACAAGTGTAAAGTGAAGGCTAAGGGAGAATTGTAAACTGCCTGTCAAAACATTGAATTATGTCTCAACATGCACACAGAAACCCCTTTGCAAATGCTGGGAGTCTTACTGTCTCAAGGTATTTAAAGACATGTCTGTCTGATCATTACTTGATTACTAAGTTAACTGAGTAAAGACTTCAGTAGCTATACATAACAAAGAATATTGATTTTACAGAATTAGTTCAAGAAAGTTACTAAACAAATAGTAACAACAATGACATCCACAATCACAAACAGAACAACAACATACTATGGTTAGAGAGAGTGGTCTGATTTCATAGTTGCCAAATTATGTTATTTTAAATGTAGTATTTAACCAAAAAAAATTTACAAGACATGTAAAAAAACAGGGAATTATGGTCCATACTCAGGGGATAAAAAGCAGTTAATTAAAACTATCCCTGAGGGGGTTCAAATGTTGGACTTATTAGACAAGGGCTTTAAATCAGCTATCATCAATATATTCATAGAACCAAAGGAAATCATGTCTCAGAAACCAAAGGAATATATGAGAACAATGTCTCATCAGAAAAATAAAACCAACAAAGAGAAATTATTTAAAATAAATAATAAAGGAACTAAACAGAAATTTTAAGGGTGAAGGGGGCAATAACTGAAAAGAAAAATCAATAGAGGGGCTTAATAATAGATTTGAGTTGACTGAATAAAGAATAAACCAACTTGAAGATAGGTTAATAGAAATTATCCAGTCTGAGAAACAGAAAGAAAAAAGAATGAAGAAAAATAGTTTTTCAAAGATTTGTCAGGCCCTGGCCATTTGGCTCAGTGGTAGAGCGTCAGCCTAGCATGTGGAAGTCCTGTATTCAATTCTGGGTCAGGGTACACAGAAGAAGCAACCCTCTGTTTCTACACCCCTTTCCCCATCTCTCTCTCTCTCTCTCTCTCCCCCCCCCCTTCCTGTATCCATGGCTCAAATGGTTTGAGCAAAGTTGGTCCCAGGCACAGAGGATGGCTCCATGGCCTTGGCTTCAGGTGCTAAAATAGCTTAGTTGCCAAGCAACAGAGCTGTAGCCCAGCCAGACAGAGTGTCACCTGGTAGGGGCTTGCCAGGTGGATCCCAGTTGGGGCACATTCAGAAGTCTGTCTCTGCCTCCCTGCATCTAACTTAATTTTAAAAAATGAAGTAAAAAAGACTTGTCAGACATAATTAAGTGTAACAACATCCACACAATTGGAGCCTCATGAAAAAAAGAGAGAAGACAGAAAGAATATTTAAAGAAATAATTAGCAAAAACTCCCCAAATTTGATGAAAATCAAAAATCTACACATCCAAGAATCCCAGTGAACTCCTAGTAGGAAAAACTGAAAGAGATCCACATTTGACACATCCTAGTCAAACTATTAAAAGACAAAAACAGTCTTGAAAGCAATGAGAGGAGTAATTCATTACATACAAAGAATATGCAATAAAATTAATAGTTGACTCTTCATCAGAAAGCATGGATGACAGAAGATAATAGGATAACATATTCCAAGTACTGATAAAAAAATATTTCCAACCAAGAATTTTATATCTAACACTACTAGTCTTCTAAAATAATAAGTTAAGACATCTCCTGATGAAAAAAACTGAGAGACTATATCATTAGCAGACTTGTCCTATAAGAAATAATATAAACAGTCCTTCAGGCTAAAATGAAAGGACACTAGACAATAATTAAAATTCACAAGAAATAAAGAGCAACGGAAAATGTAACTATTTAGACTTTAGAGAAACATACCAGGCAGTATAAATATATTTTTGCTGTGTAAAAGACAACACCATAAAGCAAAATTTGAATGGGTTCGATAATGTATAAAGATGTAATCAGTACGACAATAATAGCACAAAAGATGGATGATGAAATAAATATATAAGAGCAAAGTTTTTGTAGATGATCAAAATTAAATTGGTATTAATCTAATCTGATTGTTATATATTGTTCATTGTAACCTCTAAAGTATAGCTCAAAAAATAAAGTTAAAAGAGGAGGGTATTAAAATGGTGCACTAAAGCCTGGAATATGGAAGAGCAGTAGATAAAGTGTTGACCTAGAATGCTGAGGTCACTGGTTCAAACCCTGTGCTTGCCTAGTCAAGGCACATATAACAAGCAAGCAATGAATAACTAAAGTGAAACAACTATGAGTTGATACTACTCTCTCCAGCCCCCTCTTCTCTCTGTAAAAATCAATAAATAAATATTTTAAAATAGAAAAATAAATAAAATAAAATGGTACACTAGAAAATGTTTACTTAACAAAAAGGCAGTAATGGAGAGATAGAAGAACAAAAGAAAAACATAAGAAATATAGAAAACAAGTAGCAAAATGACATGTGAATACTACCATATCAGTTATGACATTAAATGTAAATGAATTAAACATTATAATTAGAAGGCAGAGATAGGAAGAATGAATATTTTAAAACCATGATCTTACTTTGGATTTGTTAGACACACACTTTAGATTCAAAGGCAAAAATAAGTTGAAAATAAAAGAGTAAGAAAAGAGACATAATGCATAAATTAACTTAAAAATAGTTGGAATGGGCCTGACTTGTGGTGGCGCAGTGGATAAAGGGTTGACCTGGAAATGCTGAGGTCGCCAGTTCAAAACCCTAGGCTTGCCTGGTCAAGGCACATATGGGAGTTGATGCTTCCAGCTCCTCCCCCCTTTCTCTCTCTCTGTCTCTCCCTCTCCTCTCTAAAATGAATGAATAAATAAATAAATAAATAGCTGGAATGGCTATAATAATATCAGACAAAATAAACTTTAAGACAAAAAAATCATATTGATAAAAGGGAACATTCATCAGAAATAAATGACAATTATGAACATATATGTCATAATAAAGAACCTAAATATTCATGAAGTAAAAACTGACAGAATTGTAAGGAGAAATGGCCAATTTGTCAATAACAATTAGAGACTTCTATATACTTTACTTTCAGTAATGGATAGAACAACCAGGCAGAAAATTAAAAAGGAAATAGAAAACCTGAACAACACTATAAACTGATTACACATAAACAGCCATCTAAATAACGCTCCACCCAACTGCAACAGAATATAAATTATTTTCAGGTGAATGCATAACATTCTCCAGGATAGGCAATTACTAGGCCATAAAACAAACCTCCATAAATTAACAAATATTTAAATTATACAAAGCATGTTCTCCAATCATAATGGAATAAAATTAGAAATAAATAAAAAAAATTTATGAAACTCATGAATATGTGCAAATTAACTTCCAATCTGTCCCAAACCAACTTCCAGGGAGTTATTTTATATGTATTGTCATTGTGCCTGTCAATTCAGGCCTTAAAAAGAGTGTGATAAGTCCCACTTGGTCACGGCATATAATTCTTTTGGATTTGTTTAATAGTATTTTGTTGAGAATTTTTATGTGTATATTCATAAGACATATTGGTTTGTAGTTTTCTTATTTTGTCATGTTTTTAGTTAAGATATTGGAGTGGGCCCTGGCTGGTTGGCTCAGTGGTAGAGTGTCGGCCTGGTGTGTAGGAGTCCCAGGTTCGATTCCCGACCAGGGTACACAGGAGAAGTGCCCATCTGCTTCTCCAACCCTCCCCCTCACCTTCTTCTCTGTCTCTCTCTTCCCCTCTGGCAGCCAAGGCTCCATTGGAGCAAAGTTGGCCGGGGCGCTGGGGGTGGCTCTGGGGCCTCTGCCTCAGGCACTAGAGTGGCTCTGGTTGGAACAGAGCGACACCTCGGATGGGCAGAGCATTGCCCCCTGGTGGGCGTGCCAGGTGGATCCCTGTCAGGCGCATGCAGGAGTCTGTCTGACTGCCTTCCCATTTCCAACTTCAGAAAAATACAACAACAAAAAAAAGATATCAGAGTAAATATTGACCTTTTAGATGGAATCGAGAAGTCTTCTTCCCTCTTTTTTTCTTTCAGATGAGTTTGCAAAGGAGTGATGTTAATTTGTCTATAAACAGACAAATAGAAAGCACAAGAGAAATTAAAAAGTAACTGTACTCTGACACGAATAAAAATAAGACATACCAAAAATGAGATGTAATAAAGGCTGTGTTTAGAGTGAAATTTGTAGTTGTAAATGACTACATTAAATCAATAACCTAATTTTTTTAACTTTAGAAAAATAACAGAAAACTAAGCCTACAGTGAGCAGAAAGAAGATAATGAAGAGTAGAGTAGAAATAAATAAAATAGAGAAGAAAAAAATAATAGAAAAAAATTTTGTTCATTGGTTCTTCTTTTGAAAAAAAATCTGTTTAATTGACAAATCATTAGCTACATTGATCAAGAAAAAAAGACTCAAATTAAATACTCAAATCTGGAATAAAAGAGGGACAGTACCACCAACCTTATAAAAATAGAAGGATTAGGAGATGACGTCAGAGTAATGGCAGGGTAGGAAGCGATACGGATAAATCTCCCCCAAAACTCAACAAGATATTCAACCAGAAACAGAAAAACCTATACTTGGAGCCACCAGATGCTTTGCAATACACCTGAAGGTATGGTCGAGTGAAAAATTGGCTAAATATATAACCAAACCCCGAAGGAAAAAGGGAGTAAGAAATGCTCCGCCTTCCTCACTAACCTAAACAGGGCAGCTTTCTCTGGTAACTGTGAATATAGAAACTGAGGCGGGCAAAGGGGGTGAATAGATCCAGGCCGCGGCACAAAGGGCCGAACCAGGCTGTGGCATGAAGATCCAAGCCGAGGAAAAACTGATCCTGTGGCAACCCGGGCAATACAAGCTAACATTCCTGCCAAACCCAAACAAAGAAAGACAAGCGAGGCAGCCATTTTATCCGATCTCCTGGTCGGCGCGCGCAGATTTCTTCCTAAGCCCCGGGAGTGGGTGCCCATGTTACCCCACAGAGAGGCAGAGTCAGAGGCCTTTCTGTGGGCCGAGGGCGGAATCTCTGGGCAGCCCCAGCGCCCTGGGAAAGCCACGCATGGGAGGGAGCAAGAACTAATTCCAACAGTGGAAATTTTCCGTGCTGGTGGGGGTTGCACTCAGAGGGAAACAAGGCCGGCCTCATATCCTGGTCTGCGTGCGCAGATAGTAAGCGAGAGATTCCTCCGAGTGCCTCGGCAGTGCGCGCCCGTGTTATCGCACAGAGGAGCAGAGTCAGGGGCCATTGTGTGGGTCAAAGCAGAATCTCGGGCCGCCCCAGCACCTTGCAAAAGCCGCGCACGGGGACGGAACGAGAGCCAATACCAACGCTGCAACTTTTCCATGCGGTTGGAGGTTTCACTCAGAGCATGAGATTGCTGGCCGGATATCTTGATCTGCATGCGCAGATAGTGAGCCAGAGTTTCCTCCAAGCACCCCAGAAGTGGGCGCCCGCCTGTGTTACCGGACAGAGTGGCAGAGCCAGAGGTCTTTGAGTGGGCAGAAACCCCGCCTGATTATGCTAGCAGCTCTGACTGACTGAGCCTTACCCAGAGCCCTGTGCTGAGTGGAAATAGAGTGGGGAGTTGCCAGCTCTTTGAGACTCTTACTATCCTGGCAGAGTCAGCAGCAACCCCATAGCTGGATTATCAGACTACTAATTGAGGAAGGAAAGACTAGGAGAAAGGCTCCAGGAACACGGACTCTCTCACTGTTGGAGCCTATAAATGCTAATGAGCCTCGACTGCCAACGAGACTAAAGCACAATACATGACATTGCCATAGAGACTTATCAACTGCAAACCTCTACCTGAGCGTGCCAAAGGGGCAGAACCCGGGGTACAGAGTCACCGACCAGGAAGAGGGAGAGAAAAGAAAAAGCAAGAAGATAACCTCTCAAAATCAAGAATAATCTGCAGACTTTATAACCTATCCCATTTTATTATATTTGTTCGTTTGATTCTCTTATCTTCATTCTTGATACTTTTTTTTCCTCCTCCAATTTGGCCGATTAACTCTCTGCCGGTCTTACTCTCTCCTCTCCTTGAACACACTACGCATAAGTGTTACATCTCCCATTATCTTTTCTCTCCTCTTCCTTTCTCTCTATGAGGGTTGCACTCCAAAACCCTTAACTCTCTCTCTCTCTCTCTGTCTCCTCTTTTTTCTTTTTTCTTCTTTTAGTGGTTCCCAATTTCTTTCTCTCTCTCTCTTTCTTTTCTCCCTCTATATTAGTTTCTTCCTTTCTCCTTTACATCTCCTCTCATTCAAACCTCAACAACAAACAAATTATTTTATCTGGGACTCAAACTTATGTTTGTGGCATTTTGGGGGGTTTTTACTTCACCTTTTTAACTCAGTAGCAGTGCTCCCATCCCTGGCTCTCCATTTTATCTAGTTCTTGTTCCACTAAATACAATAGTAATTTTTTAATTTGTACCCCCATTTTTCTGTTTTCCTCTTATTCCTCTCATCATAACTCTTAGACGACCAACACCTAAAAGCAAATCATTTTATTCTTGACCCAAATTTTTTCCTTATTTGGTTTTTGTGGATCCATACCCCCTTCTTTTTTCTTTTTTTTTTCTTCTTTTTTTTTCTTTTTTTTTTTTTGCCCCTTTATTACTTTTCCCCAATTCAGGCCCTCCATTACAGGCATTGTTTGTTATAATTCACAGTTCACCACAAGATTTTCTCAAGAAAGAGGGGAGAGGAGAGGAGAGGAAAAAAGGAGGGGTGGAAAATTTCCGTTTTTTTTAATTTTTATTTTATTTTATTTTTCTTTATTTCATTATTAATTTTTTTAAAAAAAAAACTCTTCGATATTTTATTTTTTAACTTTTTATTCTTTATTAAATCTCATTAATACTATCAACAAAACCACCCTCAGATGCCATTAAGGAAGAGAAAATCGAATATCATGGATACAAAAGAAAGAGAGGTAACACAGCCAGATAAGGAAAAATCTATGGAGAAAAAATTTAATATATTGGAAACCTTGGAGCTAAATGACAGAGAATTCAAGATAGAAATCCTAAAAATCCTCCGAGATATACAAGAAAACACAGAAAGGCAATTTAGGGAGCTCAGAAAAAAAACTCAATGAACACAAAGAATATATGTCCAAGGAAATTGAAACTATAAAAACAAATCAAACAGAGATGAAAAACTCAATTCACGGGCTGAAAAACGAAGTAACAAGCTTAGCTAATAGAACAGGTCAGATAGAAGAGAGGATTAGTGAAATAGAAGACAAGCAACTTGAGGCACAACAGAGAGAAGAAGAAAGAGACTCAAAAATTAAAAAAAATGAGATAGCCCTACAAGAATTATCTGACTCTATCAAAAAGAATAACATAAGAATAATAGGTATATCAGAGGGAGAAGAGAGAGAAAATGGAATGGAGAACATACTCAAACAAATAATAGATGAGAACTTCCCAAGCCTGTGGAAAGAACTAAAGCCTCAAGTTCAAGAAGCAAACAGAACTCCGAGTTTTCTTAACCCCAACAAACCTACTCCAAGGCATATCATAATGAAATTGACACAAACCAACAGCAAAGAAAAAATTCTCAAGGCAGCCAGGGAAGAGAAGAATACAACATATAAAGGAAGGCCCATTAGATTATCATCAGATTTCTCAGCAGAAACTCTACAAGCTAGAAGAGAGTGGACCCCAATATTTAAAGTCCTGAAAGACAGGAACTTTCAGCCACGAATACTATACCCATCAAAGCTATCCTTCAAATATGAAGGAGAAATAAAAACATTCACAGATACAGAAAAGATGAGGGAATTTATCATCAGAAAACCCCCACTCCAGGAATTACTAAAGGGGGTTCTCCAATCAGATACAAAGAACAAAAAAAAACAGAGCCACAAGTAAAAGCTCCAAGAAGAACACAATAAAACCAAATTTAAACTGTGACAACAACAAAAAGAAAGAGGGGGAGAAGATGGAGATTAACAGTAGCAAAGGACGATGGAGTGCAAAAGTACTCACAAAAAGTTCGCTACAATGAACAGGGTAGGGACCCTTTTCATTACTCAAAGGTAACCACCATTGAAAAAACCACCACAGAAGCACATGAGATAAAAAAGATAGCAACAGAGGAAAGATGTATGGAATACAACCAAATAAAAACAAAACATAGAAAAACGAAAGAGAAGGATCAAACAAGACACAATACTAACAGAAAGCAAGATATAAAATGGCAATAGGGAACTCACAAGTGTCAATAATTACACTAAATGTAAATGGATTAAACTCACCAATAAAAAGGCACAGAGTAGCAGAATGGATTAAAAAAGAAAATCCAACTGTATGCTGCCTACAGGAAACTCATCTAAATAACAAGGATAAAAACAAATTCAAAGTGAAAGGCTGGAAAACAATACTCCAAGCAAATAACATCCAAAAAAAAGCAGGTGTAGCAATACTCATATCGGATACTGCTGACTACAAGACAGGAAAAGTACTCAGAGACAAAAATGGCCATTTCATAATGGCTAAGGGGACACTGAATCAAGAAGACATAACAATTCTTAATATATATGCACCAAACCAAGGAGCACCAAAATATATAAGACAGCTACTTATTGATCTTAAAACAAAAACTGACAAAAATACAATCATACTTGGAGACCTCAATACACCGCTGACAGCTCTAGATCGGTAATCCAAACAGAGAATCAACAAAGACATAGTGGCCTTAAACAAAACACTAGAGCACCTGGATATGATAGACATCTACAGGACATTTCATCCCAAAGTGACTGAGTATACATTTTTCTCCAGTCTACATGGATCATTCTCAAGAATTGAACATATGTTGGGCCACAAAAACAACATCAGCAAATTCAGAAAAACCTAAGTTGTACCAAGCATATTTTCTGATCATAAAGCCTTGAAACTAGAATTCAACTGCAAAAAAGAGGAAAAAAATCCCACAAAAATGTGGAAACTAAACAACATACTTTTAAAAAATGAATGGGTCAAAGAAGAAATAAGTGCAGAGATCAAAAGATATATACAGACTAATGAAAATGACAATACGACATATCAGAATCTATGGGATGCAGCAAAAGCAGTGATAAGAGGGAAGTTCATATCACTTCAGGCATATATGAACAAACAAGAGAGAGCCCAAGTGAACCACTTAACTTCACACCTTAAGGAACTAGAAAAAGAAGAACAAAGAAAACCCAAAACCAGCCGAAGAAAGGAGATAATAAAAATCAGAGCAGAAATAAATGAATTAGAAAACAGAAAAACTATAGAAAAAATTAATAGAACAAGGAGCTGGTTCTTTGAAAAGATCAACAAAATTGACAAACCCTTGGCAAGACTTATCAAGGAAAAAAGAGAAAGAACTCATATAAACAAAATCCAAAATGAAAGAAGAGAAATCACCACGGATACCGTAGATATACAAAGAATTATTGTAGAATACTATGAAAAACTTTATGCCACTAAATTCAACAACCTAGAAGAAATGGATAAATTCCTAGAACAATACAACCTTCCTAGACTGAGTCAAGAAGAAGCAGAAAGCCTGAACAGACCTATTAGTAGAGAAGAAATAGAAAAAACCATTAAGAACCTCCCCAAAAATAAAAGTCCAGGCCCTGACGGCTATACCAGCGAATTTTATCAAACATTGAAAGAAGACTTGGTTCCTATTCTACTCAAAGTCTTCCAAAAAATTGAAGAAGAAGCAATACTTCCAAACACATTTTATGAGGCCAACATAACCCTCATACCAAAACCAGGCAAGGAGGGCACAAAAAAAGGAAACTACAGACCAATATCTCTAATGAATACATATACTAAAATACTAAACAAAATACTAGCAAATCGAATACAATAACATATTAAAAAAATAATACATCATGATCAAGTGGGATTCATCCCAGAATCTCAAGGATGGTTCAACATACATAAAACGATTAACGTAATACACCATATCAACAAAACAAAAAACAAAAACCACATGATCTTATCAATAGACGCAGAAAAGGCTTTTGATAAAATACAACACAATTTTATGTTTAAGACTCTCAACAAAATGGGTATAGAAGGAAAATATCTCAACATGATAAAGGCCATATATGATAAACCATCAGCTAACATCATATTAAATGGCACTAAACTGAAGTCTTTCCCCCTAAATCAGGTACAAGACAGGGTTGTCCACTCTCTCCACTCTTATTTAATGTGATACTAGAGGTTCTAGCCAGAGCAATCAGACAAGACAAAGAAATAAAAGGCATCCATATCGGAAAAGAAGAAGTAAAGGTATCACTTTTTGCAGATGATATGATCCTATATATCAAAAACCCCAAAGAATCCACAAAAAGACTACTAGAAACAATAAGCCAATACAGTAAGGTCGCAGGATACAAAATTAACATACAGAAGTCAATAGCCTTTCTATATGCCAACAATGAAACAACTGAGAAGGAACTCAAAAGAATAATCCCCTTCACGATTGCAACAAAAAAAATAAAATACTTAGGAATAAACATAACAAAGAATGTAAAGGACTTATATAATGAAAACTATAAACCATTGTTAAGGGAAATCAAAAAAGATATAATGAGATGGAAGAATATACCTTGTTCTTGGCTAGGAAGAATAAATATAATCAAGATGGCTATATTACCCAAAGCAATATACAAATTTAATGCAATTCCCATCAAACTTCCAATGACATTTTTTAAAGAAATAGAGCAAAAAATCATCAGATTTATATGGAACTATAAAAAACCCCGAATAGCCAAAGCAATCCTAAAGGAAAAGAATGAAGCTGGGGGCATTACAATACCTGACTTCAAACTCTATTATAGGGCCACGACAATCAAAACAGCATGGTATTGGCAGAAAAATAGACACTCAGACCAATGAAACAGAATAGAAAGTCCAGAAATAAAACCATATATATATAGTCAAATAATTTTTGATAAAGGGGCCAAGAACATACAATGGAGAAAAGAAAGCCTCTTCAATAAATGGTGCTGGGAAAACTGGAAAGCCACATGCAAAAGAATGAAACTGGACTACAGTTTGTCCCCCTGTACAAAAATTAACTCAAAATGGATCAAAGATCTAAACATAAGACCTGAAACAATTAAGTACATAGAAGAAGACATAGGTACTCAACTCATGGACCTCTGTTTTAAAGATCATTTTATGAATTTGACTCCACAGGCAAGAGAAGTGAAGGCAAAAATTAATGAATGGGACTACATCAGACTAAGAATTTTTTGCTCAGCAAGAGAAACTGATAACAAAATAAACAGAAAACCAACTAAATGGGAAATGATATTTTCAAACAACAGCTCAGATAAGGGCCTAATATCCAAACTATACAAAGAACTAATAAAACTCAACAACAAACAAACAAACAATCCAATAAAAAAATGGGAAGAGGATATGAACAGACACTTCTCCCAGGAAGAAATACAAATGGCCAACAGATATATGAAAAGATGCTCATCTTCTTTAGCTATTAGAGAAATGCAAATCAAAACTGCAATGAGATACCACCTCACACCTGTTCGATTAGCTATTATTAGCAAGACAGGTAATAGCAAATGTTGGAGAGGCTGTGGAGAAAAAGGAACCCTCATACACTGTTGGTGGGAATGTAAAGTAGTACAACCATTATGGAAGAAAGTATGGTGGTTCCTCAAAAAACTGAAAATAGAACTACCTTATGACCCAGCAATCCCTCTACTGGGTATATACCCCAAAAACTCAGATACATTGATACGTAAAGACACATGCAGCCCCATGTTTATTGCAGCATTGTTCACAGTGGCCAGGACATGGAAACAACCAAAAAGCCCGTCAATAGATGACTGGATAAAGAAGATGTGGCACATATACACTATGGAATACTACTCAGCCATAAGAAATGATGACATCGGAACATTTACAGCAAAATGGTGGGATCTTGATAACATGATACGAAGCGAAATAAGTAAATCAGAAAAAAACAGGAACTGCATTATTCCATACGTAGGTGGGACATTAAAGTGAAACTAAGAGACATTGATAAGAGTGTGGTGGTTACGGGGGGGGGAGGGGGGAATGGGAGAGGGAAAGGGGGAGGGGGAGGGGCACAAAGAAAACTAGATAGAAGGTGACAGAGGACAATCTGACTTTGGGTGATGGGTATGCAACATAATTGAACGACAAGATAACCTGGACTTGTTATCTTTGAATATATGTATCCTGATTTATTGATGTCACCCCATTAAAAAAATAAAATTATTAATATAAAAAAATAGAAGGATTATAAGGGAATATTATAAACAGCTGTATACCAACAAATTTTGTAACCTAAATGAAATGATGGATTCCTAGTAAGGCACAAATTATTGAAACTAAGAAAAAAAAAACACAGAAAATCCTGAATAGATCTATAAGAAGTAAAGAGATTGAATTTATAATCCAAAATTTTCCCACGAAGTAAAGCCCACATCCAGATAGCTTCACTGGTTAGTTCTCCCAAATGTTTATTGACAAATTAACATCAATCCTTTGCAAACTCTTCTAAAAAAATAAAAGAGGGAAGAAGACTTCTTGATTCCATCTAAAAGGTCAATATTTACCCTGATATCTTAACCAAAAACATGATAAAATAAGAAAACTACAAACCAATATGTTTTATGAATATACACATAAAAATTCTCAACAAAATACTATCAAACAAAATCCAAAAAGAATTACATGTCGTGACCAAGTGGGATTTATCACACTCTTTTTAAGGCCTTAGTTGACAGGCACAATGACAATACATGTACAATAACTCCCTGGAAGTTGGTTCTGGGACAGATTGGAGGTTAAAGGGCTAAGACATTAAAGTCGGGTGAATCCTTTTCTTTTTTTTTTTTTTAGTTACTCAGGCCACCTTTTCCGAATAAATCTTCTCTTAGTAATTTAGATGAAAATGGAATTGAGTTCCTCAGAGCAGCCCTGACCTGTTTTAATTAAGCTTCTCAACCTGAAAACCTCTCAACAAGTAAAATCCAGGGTTCACAATTTAGTAAAAACACAAAAACCCATGAAAGTGGTACAAATAGGTTAGTAAATAAAAGCAAGGTTGTTTCTTTACCTACCAGCCCTATGATCTTGAGCATGGCACTTACGCTCTCAAATCCTCGGTTGTCCTTTCCATAAAAATGAAAACAACAAAAGTATTTACTTTGCAGGGTCCGTGTGATCATTAAAAGAGATTTAAAAGGTTGGTATACAATGCTAGGCACATGAAAAGGATTTGATGGACGTTGGCTGCTTCTGGCTACCCTTGAAGATCTTTTCTGCAAAGGGAAGTGAGGAGCTCAGGCATGTTAATGTTAGTCTTCCCTACATATCAGCCTGGTGCTCTTGAGTTCCAGTTACTACCTACCACTTCCTCTGCCACTCCCTGTCAATCATTCCAGAGGCAGGTTGTGGCTTCTCTCACTACCCCACAAGCAAGCTCTGTTCCCAGGCTTGCATCACCCACCACCATGTCACCAGTGGCACTCTCTCCAGAACCTGTTTTGCAAGCTTTGGAGAGTAGATTATTACACTGTTTGTTCTTACAGAAAATGAGAAATTATACCACAGGGAAACCAAGCTGGTTCTTTCTAATCCACCCAGTCTCCCATTCAAAAGAGATCAAAGTATTCAATTCTGAGGCAGTGAGGCTTGTAGCCAAACAGACCTGGCTATTCTGAACGACACAGTACTTCATCTCTCCGTGCCTTATTATTTTCAACTCTGAAGAGGCTGCTGTGAGAGTTAAATAATTAAGATAAAGTGTCAATCACAGGTCTTGCTACATAAAAGGTCTTCCTAAAATCTTTACTTATAATTAAAGAAAAGTATGTATTATTTGTATTTTTTGCTTTAAAAAACATAGCTATAAATATGTAGCTATTTTTTCACACAAATTGTTACATTCGTCCAAATTTTAGAATTTCTGATTAAAAAAAAAAGAGAGAGCATTATAGAGCAAAAGGCAACCTTGCTTAGAAACATGAATTAGAGCATTAACAATTATAACAGTAACATGAGATTAACTCCAGAGACACTTTAAAAACAACCTTCAGCCTGACACCGTCCCCAGGAAACTCATCACTGTGGAAAGGAAGGGAGTGACTCAAAGCTAACAGTAAAAATGCAAACACATTTACTACCCTTTGGAGTAGCAATCCAAAGCTACTGCTGATTCAGGAGGTGGCCGGATCTGTTCTTGGAGCCTGGATTCCTGACCCTATCTCCAGAACAAGTGAAATTCTCATTTCTCTCCAAGAGCTTTGGGACGGCCAAATCCCATAAGTTCCTTTTAAAAATAATTACTGAGTCTATTACAGAGGTTTAATTTTGCCAGACAACATGGCCTACATGTGTTCTTGGGATAGAACAGCACACAGTGCATTTTTTTCTACTTTCATGAAAAAGGAATATCCTTGAGTCATCATCACTGATTGCTGACGACACACACAGACACTATGACAAAGACTTCTCATGTAACCCTGAAGAAGTTTTTCTACAGCTATAGAGGCAACACCATCATCAGAAGCAGAACTCTGAATTTAAAAAAAAAAAATTTAATTTTTGTCAGAAAATGGGAACATCATGGAAAGCACTTCTCTACCACTCACTCATAAGAGGGAAATCTTTAAGAAACCATGTGAAATTTCACTTTTTCTTTTCTCTCTTTTTTTTTAAGTGAAAGGAGAAAAGATAGACTCCCACATGCACCTCCACCAGGATCTACCTGGCAACCTTTATCTGGAGCTGATGCTCAAATCAACTGAGCTATTTTTAGTACCTGAGTTTGATACTCAGACAAACAGAGCTATCCTCAGTGCCTAGGGCCAATGCTCAAACCAACACTGTCTGTGAGAGGAGAAGAGAGACAGAAGGGGAGAGGGAAGAGGAGAGAAGCAGATGACTGCTTCTCTTATGTGCCCTACCTGGAATCAAACCCAGGACATCCATACACTGGCCCACATTCTATCCACTGAGCAAACTAGCCAGGGCAAGATGTTTTATTTTTCTAAGAGAAAGAGAAATGCATTCTTGTTTCAGTTTGGGAATATATATATATATATATATATATATATATATAATCTTTTAGTTGTATTACTTATCAGTTATTCATACTTATATGAATAAAATAAATCTTCCTATTAAAAATCCTACAATCACCATTATGCATACTATTGAAAAATAACAAGTTTTATTGTCTAAGTTGCCAAGATTTTATAAGAGAGCAAGACTGGCATCCTTCTAACATTATTTTTAAAACAAACTTTTTTATTTTTTAAGTGAGAATAGAGGAGTATTTTTTTAAAGTAATACATAGATAGACTCCTCCTGCATGTGCCCCAACTAAGATCCACCCAGCAACCCCATCCAATGCTCTGCCCATCTGGGGCCGTGCTCGCAACAGAGCTACTAAAAATAGCTACTAAAAATAACATCTAGTATTAGAATGGTACACTAGTTATAATCAATGATCTTTTGAGAATCTTCCATACTGTTTCCATTGTAGCTAGACCAATTTACATTTCCACCAGCAGTGCATAAGAGTTCCCTTTTCTCCACATCCTCACCGACAGTTGTTACTTCTTGTCTTTTTCATAGCCATTGCTACAGGTGTAAAGTGATACCTCATTGTAGTTCTGATTTGCATCTTCCTGATGACACATTGACACATCATTATCACCCAGTCCATACTCTACATTAGGGTTCACTCTTAGTGGTGTACATTCTAGATTTTGACAAATGTATAATAACATATATTCATCTCTCCCTCCCTGCTAACTCCTGATAACAACTAACCTTCTTACTGTCGTCATTTTTTGTCTTCTCCAGAATGTCATGGTTGGAACCATATCGTATGTAGCCCTTTTCAGCTTAGCATCTTTCACTTAGTAATATGCATTAAAAGTTCCTCCATGTCTTTTCATGATTTCATAGCTCATTTTTTTAGCACTTACTATTACACTGTTTGAATGCACCACAGTTTATATATCCATTTACCTTGTTGCCTCCAATTTTTTGGCAATTCTAAATATAGTTGTTATAAATATCTATATGCAGGTTTTTCTTTCTTTTTTTCTTTTTTCTTTTTTCTTTTTTTTTTTTTTTTACAGACAGAGAGAGTCAGAGAGAGGGATAGATAGGAACAGACAGACAGAAACGGAGAGAGATGAGAAGCATCAATCATCAGTTTTTCATTGCAACACCTTAGTTGTTCATTGATTGCTTTCTCATATGTGCCTTGACCGCGAGCCTTCAGCAGACCGAGTGATCGCTTGCTCAAGCCAGCAACGACCTTGGGTTCACGCTGGTGAGCTTTGCTCAAATCAGATGAGCCCGCAGTCAAGCTCGCGATCTTGGGGTCTCAAACCTGGGTCCTCCGCATCCCAGTCTGACGCTCTATCCACTGCGCCACTGCCTGGTCAATGTGCAGGTTTTTGTGTGCACTTAAGTGTTCAGCTCATTTGGATAAATTCCAAGTAATGAGATTGCTGCACCATATGGTAAGAGTTGTTTATTTTTGTAAGAAATTGCCAAACTGTCTTCCAAAGTGACTATACCATTTCACTTTCCCGCCAGCAATGAATGAGAATTCCTGTTTCTACACATTCTTGTCAGCATTTGCTTTTGGCAGAAGTCTGGATTTTGGCTAATCCAATAGGTATGTAGGAATATCTCACTGTTGTTTTAACTTGCATTTCCCTGATGATATATGATATAGAGCATCTATTCATATGCTTACTTGCCAACTGTATATCTTCTTTGGTGAAGCAACAGTTCAAACCATTTGCCCATTTTTTAAATCAGATTGTTTTCTTATTATTGAATTTTTAGAGATCTTTGTAAGTTTTTGCATAGCAGTTCTTTCTTCTATGTTTTCTCCTAGGAGTTTTATACTTTTGTGCTTTACAGTAAAGTTTACGACTCATTTTGAGTTAATTTTTTGGGAAGGATGTAAGGTCTGTGTCTAGATTTACTTTTTTGCATGTGGGTGTCTCTTTGTTCCAGCATCAATTGTTGAAAACACTACCTTTTCTCCATTGTATTGTATTTGCTCTTATTTTTTCTATCAAGATTAGTTTACTAATCACTTTATATTTTTTTGAGTCGTTTTTAGGCTTTATATTGTACTCCAGTGACCTATGTATCTATTTTTTTGTCAATACTACTGTCTTGATTACTGTAGCTTTACAGTAAGTCTTTTTAAAAATTTATTTACTGACTTTAGAGAAAGAAGAAGTGAGGAGAAAGAGAGATAGAGAGATGAAAAGACAGAGAAACATCAATTTGTTGTTTTACTTATGCATTTATTGGCTGATTCTTATGCCCTGACTGGGGTTTGAACTCGCAACCTTGGTGTATCTGGACAATGTCCTAACCAACTAAGCTACCTGATCAGGGCTTTATAGTGAGTCTTTAAGTAATGTAATGTCAGTCCTCCAACTTTCTTCTTCTTATTCAATATTACATTGGTTGTTCTAGGTCTTTGCCTTTCCATATACACTTTACAATCAGTTTGTCAATATCTACAAAATAACTTGCTGGGGTTTTATTAGAATTGCACTGTATTTATAGATCAAGTTGGAAAGAACTTATATCTGGACAACATTGAGTCTTCCTATCCACAAAAAGCCAGCATCTCTCCATTTATTTAGTTCTGTAATTTCTTTCATCAGTTTTGTCAGTTTCCTCATATATTGATAGATCTTATATATATTTTCTTAGATTTATACCTGAGTTTTAATTTATGAAGGTGTTAATATAAATGGTATTGTGTTTTTACTTTCAAATTCTGCTTGTTCATTTCTGGTATATAGAAAAACAATTGACTTTTTTTTTTTACTGAGGTATACTTGATATTTAAAATATTAGTTTCAGGTATACAACGTAATGATTCAATGTTAGTAAAGAATAAGAAATGATCACCACAATAAGTCAAATTACCATCTGTCACCATACATAGTTGCAAAAATGGTTTGTATTTTTTTGTGTGATGAAAGCTTTTAAGATTTACTCTCTTACCAACTTTCAAATATGCAATACAGTATTAACTGTCATCACCATGTTGTACATCTTCATGACTTATTTATTTTATAATTTGTACCTTTTGACCCCCTTCACTTATTTGCCCATTCCCCCCCCCACACACACACACACTCCCCAATGGCAACCACCAGGTGTTCTCTGTATTTATGGGCTTGGTTTTTGTTGTCGTTTGTTTCTTTTTAGATTCCATATATGTGAGATCATACAATATTTTTCTTTTTCTGCTTGACATTTCACTTAGCATAATGCCCTCAAGTTTCATCCATGATATTGTAAAGTTTCAAATAGCAAGACTCCATTCTTTTTACAGCTGAATAGTATTCCATTTACACTTAATGCTGTTTCCATCTCTATTGTAAATAATACTGCAATGAACATGGGGTGCATGTAACTTTTTAAATTAGTGTTTCATTTCTTTCAGTAAATACCTAGAAGTGGACTTGCTGGATCATATGGTAGTTCTATTTGTTAATTTTTGAGGATCTTCTATACTGTTTCCATTGTAGCTAGACCAATTTATATTCCCACCAGCAGTGCACAAGAGTTCCCTTTTCTCCATAGCCTCACCAATAGTTGTTACTTCTTGTCTTTTTCATAGCCATTGCTACAGGTGTGAAGTGATACCTCATTGAAGTTCTGATTTGCATCTTCCTGATGATTTTGATATTGAGCACCTATTTATGTGCTTGTTTGTCATCTGTATGTCTCCTTTGGGAAAACATCTATTCAGATCCTCTGTCCATTTTTTTTTTTTTCATTTTTCTGAAGCTGGAAACAGGGAGAGACAGACAGACTCCCGCATGCGCCCGACCGGGATCCACCCGGCACGCCCACCAGGGGTGACGCTCTGCCCACCAGGGGACGATGCTCTGCCCATCCTGGGCGTCGCCATGTTGCGACCAGAGCCACTCTAGCGCCTGAGGCAGAGGCCTCAGAGCCATCCCCAGCGCCCGGGCCATCTTTGCTCCAATGGAGCCTTGGCTGTGGGAGGGGAAGAGAGAGACAGAGAGGAAAGCGCGGCGGAGGGGTGGAGAAGCAAATGGGTGCTTCTCCTGTGTGCCCTGGCCGGGAATCAAACCCGGGTCCTCCGCACGCTAAGCCGACGCTCTACCCTCTGTCCATTTTTTAATTGAACATTTGTTTGTTATTGAGTTGTATGAGTAATTTTAATTACAATTGAAACATCATGTTTTATCACATTTGCATAGACTTTAGCTATTTCTGTTTTTATACAGAAATCCAAATTCTTGTCATGCCTCAAATTTGCAATTTTACACTTTGTAATAATTGCATGTATCAGTATAAAATGAAATACAAAATTATATTCCTTTTTTTTAGATTTTATTTATTGACTTTTAGAGAGAGGAGATACAGAGAGAGAAAGGGAGAGAGAGAAAGAGGAGGAGAGGAATGGGAAGCATCAACTTGTAGTAGTTGCTTCCTGTATGTGCCTTGACCCAGCAAGCCCAGGGTTTCGAACTGGTGGCCTCAGTGTTCCTAGTCAACACTTTATCCACTGTGCCACCACAGGGCAGGTCAGTTCTTTTTTTTTTCTTTTTTTCTTTTTTTTTTTTTTTTTTTTTTGGCAGAGACAGAGAGAGTCAGAGAGAGGGACAGACAAACAAGAAAGGAGAGAGATGAGAAACATCAATTCTTTGAGGCGGTTCCTTGGTTGTTCATTGATTGATTTCTCATATGTGCCTTGACTAGGGGGCTACAGCAGACCGAGTGACTGCTTGCTCGAGCCAGCAACAATGGGCTCAAGCTGGCGAGCCTTGCTCAACCCAGATGAGCCCATGCTCAAGCTGGCAACCTCGAGGTCTCGAACCTGGGTCCTCCGCATCCCAGTCTGACGCTCTATCCAGTGCGCCACCGCCTGGTCAGGTGGCAGGTCAGTTCTTTAAAACCAAGATAAATTCATACATTTTCAAGTTTTATTTACATATTATGTAATGTTTAAAAAATAATCTTCTGAACTTTAAAAGACATTTAATATAAAATACCCAAATTTAGAAACCACGTGTTTGGCAAAAGAAAAATATCATTTTAAAATGAGCATATTACTAAAGAAAAGGTTCATTCACACTTTCTGCCATTTTTCAGAATCTCGCCATTTTGTCCTTGAAAGGCCGTGGCCTCCAAACAAGCTTCCTATAAATTTCTTGGTTTCTTCTTATCATTCCAAACATAAATTTCGTTTATGATTTTTAAACTCTGCTAGTGAGGAAAAAAAAAGAAAGAAATGATTGCTTTTAAAATCAGTTTAGTTTATATAGTATTTATAATTTCATTCACAGACATTCTGGCTAAAAATCAGGCAGTCTCCGAATTAAAATGGCCTGCCCATGGTCTTCTTTCCACAGCAGCCCAATCAAGGGCGCCTGGGCAGCACCTGGAGCAAAGCGATAGGAGCACAGCTGGATGAGGCCAACTGCTCAGTGTGTGATTCCTCCACCAGTAACTTTCACATCTTCCTCATCTTCCCTCCACTGCCAAAGATCCTGAGGCTTTGCTCCAGCTGTAAGCTGCTTCCACTTGAGAAAGCCTCTATCTTGTCAGGAAAAAATGAATTGAGAAGGAACAGACTATGTCCTCTTCTACGGTTTAAAAAACATGAAAATAAGCTTTCTGTGCCTTCTGTCAGCTAGCATGGGTCTTCTGTTCTGTCTTCCTAATATCTTCCTTCCTTTGACCTGGGGCAAGTCTGAGCTCCTTATATTGGCCCATAAAGTTGTTTCTGCTCTCCTCCTTCAACATCACATACATGAACCATACAGCAGGTCCTCAAATAATATTGTTTTTGCTCTATGTCATTTTGTTATAATGTTGATGGGGGGAAAATTGATACCTGGCCAGGGCTACTGTCTATGTTGTTTGCAGGTTCTTCCATACCTGGGTACTCAGGTTCCCTCCCACATCTCAAAGATGTGCACGTGAGATGAACAGGCATACTAAATTGTTCTGGTCTGAGTGAGTGTTGATATGGGTGTGAATCTCCCTGCAAGGGAAGGGTGTCCTTCCAAAGTAGGTCCCATCTTGCACCCAGAGCGACCAGGATAAGCTCTGGCTACCCATGACTCTGAATTGGAATAAGTGGGCTGGAAAGTATTATCTTACTTGTTTGTATTAATCTTTCTTAAATGTATACATAGCTTACATTTATATCAATGTTTAATACTGGAAGAGCTTTAGATCATTATTTAGAAGTTTGGTGATCATTTTGTGACCAGAAATATGCCAATGAAACTTAAATCTTGTTTATATCAATTAGCCTGTGGTGACATTGGTTCATTTACATCACTTTACTTAAGTATGTTTTCTAGGGCTGCCACAACAAAATACCACAAATTGGGTGACTTACATAACAGAAATTTACTGGCTCACATACTGGAGCCCAGAAGAAGGAGATCAGATTTCATCAGGGTTAGTTCTAAGGACCAAGAAAGAAAAACTTATTCCATACTTCTCTCCTAGCTTCTGATGGTTTGCTGACAAACTTTGGCATTTCTTGATATCTGAAGTTATATGATGTTTCCCCCGTGCATGTCTTGTTAAAAAAAAATCGACTCACTACATTTTTTTTTACAGAGACAGAGAGAGAGAGAGTCAGAGAGAGGGATAGATAGGGACAGACAGACAGGAACGAAGAGAGATGAGAAGCATCAATCATTAGTTTTTTGTTGTGACACCTTAGTTGTTCATTGATTGCTTTCTCATATGTGCCTTGACCATGGGGCTACAGCAGACCGAGTAACCCCTTGCTCGAGCCAGGGACCTTGGGTCCAAGCTGGTGAGCTTTGCTCAAACCAGATGAGCCTGCACTCAAGCTGGCGGCCTCGGGGTCTCAAACCTGGGCCCTCCGCATCCCAGTCCGACGCTCTATCCACTGTGCCACCGCCTGGTCAGGCTCGACTCAGTACATTTTAAAGATCTTAGTAGCTTTATTCAAAGATTCATCAGTCAAGCAGCATCCAATCTAACAGCTAGAAAGGAACTTAAAAAAACTATACAAGGCAAGAGATTTTATAGGCAGAAGAGAGTAGGAATAAAGAAGTTGTACTAGGCAAAAAAGCAGATTGGTTATTGCTAGGTTACTTTCCCTGTAGGGGCTGGCAGAGGTCTATTAGGCAGATTGACTAATGCTGGTCAGGTGATTCCTGATTGACTGGTACAAAATTACATTTCTGAGGAAGTAGAAATTTAATCAAAGAAACTTTATGGGAACTTGAACTAGAACCTGAAGGAAGCCAGGGCCTTGTCCTGAGAGCAGGCTGGAATGGTTGTTTGGAGGTGTGAGGGAGAACAAAACTTTTCCTCTAACCCTCAAGTCTCATTCACCTTGTCTGATAATCAAATAGACACGACACAGATTAACAAAAGAAAATGACCAAATTTAATTACATACATACGTATGGGAACCCCGTATATAGGCGAGTAAACACAGCACACACATGAGAAGTTCCAAGACAGAAAGGGAAACTGAAGTATCTATTGCATTCTGAGTCAAGGGTCATCTGGAGACTGCAGAGAGGAGGGAGGTCATTGCACAAAAACAATGGACAGAGCTTGCTTGAGGCAAAGATGAGCCTTTAACTGGAGAGGTTACATGCCTGGGGCATGACTACCCACAATAATTTTCCCAGTTAGGAATTTATGATAAGATCTTCCTGTGAGGTTTATATCTGTAGAATCCCTTTTTCATCCACTTTCGTCCACTTTCGTGACTTATTCTGAACTACACAGAGAGAAGGAAACAGGAAGTATAGAATGTGTGATGAACAATGGGAAGTGAGGTTGGGCAGATAAAGTGAATTTTTAAAAAGTGAGACTGAAAATTTTGAATGTGATTCAATAAATAATCAAAAGCCATTTTAAATCTTTATATAAATGAATGAACAGGGAATGATGTAGAAGCAGAAATATAGTAATATCTCCAGGACAAGAACTTGAGGCTACTGCAGTAGCCCAAATTTATAAAAGAAGAAACAACAAATCATCAGTTCACCAGTGATCAATGATAAACCATGTTGATATCATGTACTCCCAAATATAATGTGATGAGAAGACACCTCAAAGCTGTGGCATTCTCTCTAAAAATTCACAACCTCAGTCTTATCATGAGAAAACATCAAACAAACCCAAATTGAGGGAGAGTATACAAAAACCACTACCCTTCAAAGACAAAAGAAAGATTGAGAAATTGTTACAGATTATAAGAAACTAAGGACACATGGCAATAAAAAGCAGTGAGGTATTCTGGATTGGATCCTGGGACAGAAAAAGCATATTGGTGGAATAAATGGTGAATCCAAATATAATCAGTAGTATGGTATGGAGTAACATAATATAATAAGAAAGGTTTTTGCACCCTCTGCTCTGATGAGGTGATTGTGCTTTGAGGAGTCTAGAAAAAAAAAGGAAATTACTTTGATATTCCAAAGGTATGTTATCTTAGATGGAAAAAAACGACAGCCTCAGTTAAGGTCAAGATTGACCTTCATTAACAAAAAATACCACCCTACGTCATGACTGCCTGGCATGCACCACTTTTGGTTAGGAAGTTTTCATTTCAGACCATTCTGTGTGGTTACTTTAGGTCTCTGAGTTTGAAAGGTCTCCATGTAGGCCTCCCCTGAGCTTGTCAGGTTTGGTATGTGGCCCCTTTTTGGTCCACAATCCACTCCTTCCCTTAATCATTAAGTCCTTAGGATGTCAGGTTCTGGTCAGGTTCAAACTGTCTTAAAAACAAAGCCTGGCTGGTTGGCTCAGTGGTAGAGCATCAGCCCAGCATGTGGAAGTCTGGGGTTCAATTCCCTACCAGGGCACACAGGAGAAGCGCCCATCTGCTTCTCCACCCTTCTCCGTCTCCTTTCTCTTTATCTCTCTCTTCCCTTCCAGTAGTCAACACTCCATTGGAACAAAGTTGGCCTGGGAGCTGAGGATGGTTCTATGGCCTCCGCCTCAGGTGCTAGAATGGCTCTGGTTGCAACAGAGCAATGCCCCAGATGGGCAGAGCATTGCCCCCAGTGTGCTTGCCGGGTAAATCCTCGTTGAAAACATGAGGGAGTCTGTCTCTCTGCCTCCCTACTTGTTACTTCAGAACAATAAAAAGAAATAAAAAATTAAAAAAAACAAAGCCTCAGGTCTGTGGACCACAGAAACAGAGTTTCAGTCAACCTAAAGATAACAGCTTGACCTTAGTTGTGTTTCAGCCCCAAGCCCACACTGACCTACTGACCACACCCTCATGAAACTAGATAAAACAATACCATGGCTGACATAAGAACCTGTTACAATGATCAACTACTTCTCATCCTAGTCCCAACCAATTAGTAGAGCCCAGGACACCAACTCCCTTAATCACCATGATTAATAATTTTTCCCATATATAATCTGTCCCTGTGCAGGCCATCTGGGAGCCAGGTCTTCAAACACAAGCTCACCTGTAACTCTGGGATTGCCGCCATTTTCTTAAAAATAAACCTTTACTTTTTTTGTAGCAAACTCCTATTCTTGTTTGATTGGATTTTTTTTTTTTTTTTTTTTTTTTTTTTTGTATTTTTCTGAAGTTGGAAACGGGAAGGCAATCAGACAGACTCCCGCATGCACCCGACCGGGATCTACCCGGCATGCACACCAGGAGGCAATGCTCTGCCTATCTGGGGCGTTGCTCTGTTGCAACCAGAGCCATTCTAGCACCTGAGGCAGAGGCCACAGAGCCATCCTCAGCACCCGGGGCCAACTTTGCTCCAATGGAGCCTTGGCTGTGGGAGGGGAAGAGAGAGACAAAGAGGAAGGAGAGGGGGAGGGGTGGAGAAGCAGATGGGTGCTTCTCCTGTGTGCCCTGGCCGGGAATCGAACCCAGGACTCCTGCACGCCAGGCCGACGCTCTACGACTGAGCCAACTGGCCAGGGCCGTTTGATTGGATTTTTATGCATGCAAGAACACAAACCCTTTTAGTTCAGTAGCAACTTATTTATAAAAAGATATCTGTACACCACATTCAAGCACCATTATTCACAGCAACCAAAAAATGAAACCAACCCAATGTCCATTAATTAATGAATGGATAAAAATATGATATATACATACAAAGGAGTATTATTCAGTCCTAAAAAGGAAGGAACTTCTAACACATGCTATAACACAGATGTATCTTGAGAACATTATGCTAAGTGAAATAAGTCACCAACAGACAGATATTATATGATTCCACTTATATTAGAACCTAAAGTACTCAAATTCATAGAGACAGAGAGAGAGAAAGGTGGTTGCCAAAGTCTGAGCGGAAGGTGGAATGAGGAAATATTGTTTAATGGCCACAGAGTTTTGGTTTGGGAAAATAAAAAAGTTCTGGAGTCTGATTGGTGGTGGCCCAGTAAATAGAGTGTGGACCTGGGACGCTGAGGTTCCAGGGTCAAAATCCTAGGTGGCTTGAGCGTGAGCTCATCCCGCCTGCATGCAGGCTCAGCAGCTTGAGCACAGGGTCAGCAACTTGAGTCCAAAGGTTGCTGGCTTGAAGCCCAAGGTCACTGACTCTGCTGGATGTCCCTCCTGCCTCCCCTGCCTGGGCAAGGCATGTATGAGAATCAGTCAATGAATGAACAACTCAACCGAGGCAACTGTGCTGTGGATGCTTCTCATCTCTCTCCCTACCCGCCACTAAAAAAAAGTTCTGGGCCCTGGCCGGTTGGCTCAGTGGTAGAGCGTCCCACCGTCTAGTGTGTGAAAGTCCTGGTTCAATTCCCGGTCAGGGCACACAGGAGAAGCGACCATCTGCTTCTCCACCTCTCCCCTCCCTTCCCCTCCCACAACCAGCTCAATGGTTGAAGCAAAGTTGGTCCGGGGCACAGAGGAAAGCTCCATTGCCTGCCTCAGAAGCTAAAGTAGCTTGGTTGCCAAGCAAGGGAGCAGCAGCCCCAGATGGGCAGAGCATCGCCTGGCAGGTGGATCCTGGTTGGAGTACATGCAGGAGTCTATCTCTGCCTCCCCACCCTCTCAATAATAATAATAATAATAAATAAATAAATAAATTTTAAAGGTTTGAGGGATGGATGGTGGTGATGGTTGTAAAATAATGTAAATATATTTAATGCACCTTAGTTGTCCCCTTAAAAATAGGTAAAATGGTAAATCTTTATGTATATTTCATCCTAAAAAGCTTGATGCATTTTGGAAAATTTTGAGAACTACATCTGCTGTTCTGTAAAGCATAAATCATGGGAAACCAAGCCAGGACTCTAAACTGATTCCCTCTCCTTCCCTTCCCAAAGTGGCTTATTTTTTCTTAATTATAATATTAGTGTACAACATAGGGATTACACATTTATATAGCTTACGAATTGATCAGCACAAGGCTAGCCCACGTCTGGCACCAAACATAGTTACAACATTGTGGACTGTATTCCTGTGCTGTACCTTATGCCCATGACTAAATTTGTAACTGGCAGTTGCACTTCTGAACCCCCTTGACCTCTTTTTCATCCACCCAACCCAATCCGGCAACCAAAGTAGCTAGATTATTGACTGTACTAAGAAATCAATCTGTTCCACAGAGGAAAATACTGTCTTTTTAAATTCAATTATAATGATTTGTTTACTGTATGCAGTCCTGTTACCTTCGATGCTAAAAGCTTTGTCTTAAAACGTGAACCATCCTTAACACATTAAATCCTCAAAAATAGGACAGAACGGGGAAAAAATATCTACAAGAGCAGCAGAATGCAGCATCACACCCCCGTAGCTACTAATTTTACTCCTCTTGGTTCGTTTTAGATTCAATAGCTGTCTACGCACTGTTGCTGTTTTATCACTAAAGTTTTAATTGTTAATAAACGTGGAATAGATTCGAATGGTTTCTTAGCGTCTGAGATTCTACGTATAAACAAAGTAGACTTAGTTAATTCTCAAAATGACTGGAAAGAGAATGGCTGGTTATGTCTCACAACCAATCCACAGCCTGAAAAGCAAAGCGCTCTTCTTCCTAGCGGCTCGCTCACTCTTGACTCCTCTCACCCTCCTCCCCCAGGTCGCTCATCCTTCTTTCCACCTTCTTTCTTCACCTACTTTCGCTCTTTCCAGTGACGAGCTCGCACAACCCCAAGTCCAACACAACACGTGAAATTTCTCTTTAGGAAAATTCGTGCCTCAAAAGGGTCGAGAATCAGAGAAGACGTAGACGCAGGGTGGACCCTCCGACTCCACCCGCAGTAGGACTGCGAGCGCCCAGGCTCTCGGGTCAGGCCGGGATCGTGGCCGGTGCTCGCTCCTCGCCGGGAACAACCTCCTCACTGTTGCCGCAGCAGCGGGTGCCAGCCGCCAGCGCCACCCCGGGCTCCCGGGCTGCCAGGGTCGGATCGGGTGACTAGGAGGCTGGCCACCGGGGCTGGCCCCGGGGCTGAAAGAGGGCCCGCCCGGTCCCGCCCCGATCCCGCCCCGCTCATCAAGGCGCCCAACTCCTGAGCTCGTCCGCACACGCCCGGCACTCACCGCAGCTTGCCCGGCGCTCCCCTGGCCTGCCTGCTCTCGCGCCCGCTCCACGCACCGCAGCCATGTGTCCCCTAGGCGCACGGGCACTGGCGCGGCTCCTCACGCTGGCCACGCTGCTGTGGCCGGCGGCCGGTGCCTGGAAACTCACCATCCTGCACACCAACGACGTACACAGCCGGCTGGAGCAGACCAGCGAGGACTCAAGCAAGTGCGTGAACGCCAGCCGCTGCGTGGGCGGCGTGGCCAGACTCTACACCAAAGTGCAGCAGATCCGAAGCGCGGAGCCCCACGTGCTGCTGCTGGACGCTGGCGACCAGTACCAGGGCACCATCTGGTTCACGGTGTACAAGGGAGCTGAGGTGGCGCACTTCATGAACGCCCTGGGCTACGATGCCATGGTAAGCCCGCAGCTAGCGCGGAGGCTCGGGAGGCACGGACCAAGAGAGAAGCCGGGGTGGAGGAGGAGCCGATGGCATGGCATGAGGTGGCAAGCTGAGGACCCGGGAGCTATATGGGGAGAGAGCGAGAGACTGGCCAGTGTGCCAGGTAGATGCGGACGCAGAAGTCTGGTGGATGATGCGTCTGAAACGTACAAAAGTTGGGTCCCCACCATGAGATTGGGTTATGGAGAGGAGCAGGACCCAGCCCTGCCTTTGAGTGGGTTCAGCTGGGTGGGTGGGAGATTGGCCACTGACCAGTGCCAGGGACCCAAGTAGACCCGTCGTGCATCTCTCTCATTTACTGCTCCAGCTATAGAAGAATCGATTATCAATTATATTGAAAGGGAAACTCAGGGTCAGAGAGATTGATACATTATTCGGAGCACTAGCCCCAGAAGAGGGAGATGCTGTGAGTGTGTATTTGCCTTGGACCCTAGAGCTTAACTTCGAGTTCACAGCCTTGGATTAGATTCTCTGCTCAGCTGCTTTATGAGTGTAAATTATTTATTCTCTCTGTGCGTCAGTTCCAGCCTCTATAAAATGGGGGATAAGATCTGTATCTACCTCAAAGGGTTGCCTGGTACATAGTGCATAGAACTTCTATAAATGTTAGTTCCTATTACCACACACTGCTGTGTAAATGTTAAAACTAAATAAATAAAGAAGCTTCCAGAGAGGACTGAAATGCTAAAAACACAGGGGTTTCAAAGGATTTCAATAAAATTAGTTTGTCAGCAGAGATTTAGGAAGAGTCCAATTTATGAAACAAGGGCCTGTTAAAACACGTGCAAGAGTTTAAGTCCAAGCTCCCAAGTTCTCTGCTAAAGGGTATGCCTTATTTGTTGGACTAAATTTTAGAAAAGCCCTGACAGAGATGGCACAATGGATAGACCATCCACCTGGGCAGTTTGAAACCCCAGGTCACTAACTTGAGCAAGCGGTCACTGTCTCAAGTTGAGCCCTGCCCCCCCCAAGGCACATATGAGAAGCAATGAACAACTAAAGAGAAGCAACTAGGAGTTGATGTTTCTCACCTCTCTCTTTCTGAAAGAAAGAAAAAGAAACAAAAGAAAGAAAGAAAAAAGGAAAAAAACAAAAAGAGGGGAGAGGGGAGGGGAGGGAAAAAGAAGAGGGGTTACAGAGTAATAAATATTACCAAAACATATATACAGCTTGTTTCTTTAAGCAAACCACCACTACCCAAGTTTAACCCTGTGTAAAATCCTAGAGGAAAGGAATTCTGTGGAGAAACTGGGGACGAGACATTTTAGGAGTTTAGGAAGAGAAAGAACAGAGCAAGGGTCCAGGAAAATCTGGGAAGTCCAAGCATGTGGGAGGGAGGGAAGGAGAGGTGTGGTCCAGTCTGGGATACAAAGGCCTGACAATATAATATCCTTTGTATGAGAAGAGAACAGAGGTCAGCAATGCACAATGCTCTTTTTTTTTTTTTTTTTTTTGGAACTTTGGAGAAAGGACAGGAAAAGGTGATAAGAATGTAGTATTTTTTTTCCCCTTCAACAAGAAGACTCATTTTAGAGAGACGAGAGAAGGTCAGAGAGCTCCTCTCTATTCTGATGGAGGTTTTAAGATTATCAGGAATGCTCAAAGCAGCAGCATTTCGAAGAGTTCCCTAAACCCCAGAGTATGTGGAGGCTCCCCAGCCTCTGGACTCCACCGAAGAATTGTGGGTCTCAAGAGCTCTCTGTGGGCTCAGCGTTGGTACCTGCACAGCTCAAACTGCCTGATCTTGGCAACATCATAATGGCAGAATACATATTTATTTTGAATTGTTATGAGCCTACTTCTCCATTTCTTCTCCAGAGGGGTAGAATAAACCTTGCATAAGTTTATTTTGATTTCATATGTAAACCATGGCATTGTAAACTTTTATTTTTGTAACACCCTTTTCTCCACAGTTAATGTAAACTCCTTTTGGTGAAGAAAAAAAGAGGCAGGGTGGAATCCATAGTTTTCGCTGATAATACTGTTTTCCTCTTTAAGTCAAATTGAGCTCATAGAGTTTATCACCAGGTGTTTAGGTATTTATGACAGGACTCTGGGTGAGGCTGGGGTAATCTGCAAGTTACAGTCCATCACAGTCAGGAGTCTGTAGAATACTTTTGTTGGATAACATTATTTTCTTTTAAATTTTTTTTATTATTAATTTGACAGGCAGGGAGAGAAGGGAGAGTGAGAGAAAGAAACTTCAATTTGTTGTTCCACTTTTTTTTTTTTTTAATTTTAGTGAGAGGATGAGAGGCAGAGAGACACACCTGCGTGCGCTCGCTCGACCAGGATCCATCTGGCAATTCCACCAGGGGGACAATGCTCTGCCCATCTGGATCAGTTGCTCCATTGAAACTGGAGCCATTTTTTAGCACCTGAGGCGAAGGCTATGGAGGCATCCTCAGAGCCCAAGCCAACTCGCTCGAGGCAATTGAGCCATGGCTGTGGGAGGGGAGGGGAGGGGAGGGGAGGGGAGGGGAGGGGAGGGGAGGGAGAGAGAGAGAGAGAGAGAGAGAGAAAGAGAGAGAGAAGGGGGAGGGGTGGAGAAAGAAATGGTCGCTTCTCCTGTGTGTCCTAACTTGGAATCGAACCTGGGACATCCACACCCCGGGCTGATGGTCTACCATTGAGCCAACTAGCCACGGCCTGTTGTTCCACTTATTTATGCATTCATTGGTTGATTCTCATATACACCCTGACCATGGATCAAACCCACAACCTTGGTGTATAGGGACAATGCTCTAACCAACTGAGCTTCCTGGCCAGGGCCTTTTTCTTTATATTTTACTCCAAGTGATTAGACTAGGGCTTGGGGGTGGGGGGGTGGGAATAGGCTACTTCCTTAGTTGGCAGGGTGTAAAGAGACTGAGGGGTTCCAATAGTAAGGCTGGTTGGAAGCCATCTTCCTTATAACAGCTCTTCAAGACCTTGTGTAACTCTGGGGTTTGACAAGCATAATTTGACTGGCATAAAATCTTGTAATTGTAATGCTTTAGCATATGGTAAAACTCTGCTGTATTCTTGTTTTGCAGAGATTTTTCACTGTTATTTTGTTTATACTATTCTCAGGACATTTATTAATGTTTTGCTGTAAAGTTTCCCCACCTGCCCACCACATCTTCAGTCTCAGGAAGCTGGAGGTTCAGATCAGAGTGGAAAACAGTTGTGGAGGGGCAATCTCCAGTTCTCTAAAAACTGGACTTAGAGGAGCCACAAATAAGAACTCAGGAGTGTGGGAAGCAAAGAGGAAGTTACTAGAACCTAGCTAAACCCCAGGAGTTCCCTCCAGCACAAGTCTCTGAGAAGGTGTAGATTTTCTAGCCCTACTGCATCCCAGTGAGAGCTTCTGGAGCAGTTCTGATAGCCCTGGAGGTCCCGGCGTGAGACTGGAGACCTCCCGGACACATGGCGAGGCAGAAAACTCCAGAGGGAGGGTGTCAAAGCTGCCAGTTGGTGTAGCTGTCACAGTGGAAGGACTGGTGTTCCCAAGCGTGTAGGAAGACAACACAGATGCACTCACAGTGTGTGCGTGGCCGGGTCACTGATCTCATGTCCCCTAACTATAGAACAGGTGGGAGAAGCCCCACCCACTGTAGGATTTTGTGAACAGGACATGTGGTAATGTGAAACTCCCTAGTGCCCTGCTGGCTTGTATAGTAAGTGCTCAGTAAAGGTTCGCGCCATGTCCTCTGCCAAAAAAAATAGTTGAGAAGAAGGGAAGGTTTGGGTTTTGCAGCTATCGATTTATCTGATTCTGACAGCTTGGCACAGTCTACTTCCCTCCTCCACCCCCTCCACCATCTTTTCTAAGTTCCATTGTCCAAACTGTCCTTAATGTTTACTCATTGAACAGACTTATGAAATCCCTTTCCCCAAAGCACAATGCCAAAGCAATTCATCTCTGGAGGTGAGATTTCCACCATCGAGGAGGATGGGCTATGAGGAAGGTAGCTTCAGCAGAGAAGGGCGGCCTCCTCTCCAGCTGCCCCTGCTTCAGAGGCCCTGGCCCCTGAGCCCACTTTCTGTCCAAAAGACTGCAGCCTTAGCCTTAACAAATTGCCCCAAAAGCTGGGGTGTGGACCGTGGCCTCTTGTCTTTAACTCACTCAGGATACCCACTTGAATGTGTTAGCTATTTATATTTTGTTTCTACGTGTCCTTGCAGAACTTTTGTTATTATTTGAGGTGATTGTATTTATAAATTATGTAACTCATCCTGTTACTCAGCTTATTCTGCTTCTTACTTTTGTCCTAATCTGGTTGTACGATTTGTCCCTGTCACTCTGTCTACCACACACGTACATACACTGTGCATTGTGCTCTGCGGAGATCTACACAGATTTTACCATCTGTTCCCCCACCACATGTGAATCTCGTATCCTTCCCTTTCCCTGCGGAATTATCCAGCTTTCCAGTAGTGTGAAATAACACCGTTGTTTGATCTTATATTTTTTCTAATAAATAGTGACTTTGATATGCTTGTTGACTCTTTTGCATTTCCTCTTTCCTACTTTCATATTCACATTCTTTGCTCTTTTTGTAAAATTGGGTTTGCTTTATTTTTCTTGACTTTCAGAAGTTCTAAGTATTGATCTGTGATCAATTTTAAACTTGGAAAATATCTTCTGATTATGTCATGTCTATTAACTTTGTCTATAGTATCTTTAATTGAACAGAAATTCTTCCTTTAGTATAATCAAATTGATCTTTTATTTTGCCTTTTGGTTTGTGCTTCTGAAAATTTCTGTGAGTTTATTAAATTGAAGCTTGTCATCCCTGGAACTTGTCAGAGGAAATTCAGAAATCAAATTATAGATTATTATCTCTCTGCCTTTTGAGGATAATAATCTATAATCTGGGGTTATGACATCACCTCTCTCAGTCACTAGTTCTTCATCTGTAAAATAAAAGATTTGAACCAGCTCATCTTTGAAGTTCCTCACATCTCTAAACAAATGGTGTCCTAAGAAATGTTTTAATTCAGTTAAAGGGAAGGAGGATGGGGCAAAGGTGCAGAGGCAAGAGTCTGCAAGGTGGACCAGCCTGGACCATGGCTAGTGGCAGGAACCGTAGGAGGTGAGGTTGTGTAGAGTTTACAGGCCACTTTGGAAAGTTTGGGCTCTCCTCTGTTGTCAGGGAAGCCATTGGAGGTTTCTGAGTGGAGTGTGACTCTGGTATAATAAAAAAGAAATATTGGATCTTTGTCCCCAGTTCTCGAGAGTGTCTTATATATGCTAATAAGTTAACTGATGGCTAAGGACCCTAGATAGCTTCAAAATGAAAGCTGGTGGCCAGAAAACCCAAGCCATGATTAGAGGGTTGGAACTTCCAGCCTTCTTTCAACCTCCTGGGATGGGAGAGGGACCAGAGATTGAGCTAGTCACCAAAGGCCAGTGATTGAATCGATTGTGCCTTATTTAATGAACCTTCCATTAAAAACCCCTAAGTGATGGGGTTTAGAAAGCTGCTGGGTTAATGAACACATAGAGACGCTTGGAGGCAGTGTGCCAGAGAGGTTATGGAAAACCCACATACCCTCCTTACCCCCTGCAGACCTTGCATTATGCATGTCTTCCATTTGGCTGCTCCTAAGTTGTAGCCTTTATAACAGTGATCCCCAACCCCCGGGCCGCACACCAGTACCGGTCCGTGGGCTATTTGGTACTGGTCCACAGAGAAAGAATAAATAACTTACATTATTTTTGTTTTATTTATATTTAAGTCTGAACGACATTTTATTTTTTAAAAATGACCAGATTCCCTCTGTTACATCCGTCTAAGACTCACTCTTGACACTTGTCTCGATCACGTGATACATTTATCCGTCCCACACTAAAGGCTGGTCCGTGGAAATATTTTCTGACATTAAACCGGTCCATGGCCCAAAAAAGGTTGAAGACCACTGCTTTATAATATAGCAGTAATAGTAACTAAAGCACTGTCCTGAGTTTCGTGAATCATTCTAGCGAACTATGGAACTGTGGAGGTTTGATAGCAGATTGGGCAAAAGTACAGGCGGCCCAGGACTGGCCACTGGCATCTGAAGTGGGGGCAATCTTGTAGGAGTGAGCCCTTATCTATGGGATCTGATGCCCACCCAGGTAGCTAGCATCGGAACTGAATTGAATTGTCAGAGACCTCATTGGTGTCTGCAGAGAATTAGTTGATGTGAGAAGAACCCCTCAGTGACATGGAAGAGTCATAGTTTTGGAAAATGAGAAGAATGGATGGAAAGAGAAAAACACTACCAAAGAGGCGGGGCAGTAGGGTAGGTGTGAAATGCCAAGACCGGAACTGTGGCGATGGGGAGAGGACAGCTGAATCCAGAGGAGCCAGTTTCAGAAGGCAGGCAGAACGGCCTGTGGCTGAAAGGATGAACTCCCTGGGGATTCTGTCTGAGATCAAGCCCTCTGTTTACCACTTAGAACCTGTGGACTGAGAGCATGTCATTTAATCTCATGAAGCCTCCATTTCCACATGGAAAGGTGGGTGTGATGGTAGTCCATCCGCAGGTTGTTGTGGGGTTTAAAGGAGATGTTGACGCAAGTCAAGTGCTTGGCACAGTGCAGGCCCACACTAAGGGGTCAGAAAGTCCTGGCCGTGCTCACATTCTGTTAGCAGGTGTGGCTCAAGAGAGGGTGTAATCAAGAGATGACTAAGCAGGTTCAAGCCAAGGGCACCGAGAGCATCAACAGGCTTTGATACTACTACACAGTTTAAGGTTAAGGAACACAGACTCTGCTTCTTAATCTTAGCCCTGACAGTTAAAACCTGCTATTTGCACCACAGAGATGCAGTCTAAAGGCTTTTCCTGGACTTACTGGACATGACTGGACCCCTCTGTGGCTGTCACAGATAGGGGCAATGGAAAGGGATTTGGATGGGATGTCAGGATGCCCCGGTTTTACGACTGGCCTTTTCCAACTTGTTAGCTCTAAGTTCGGGCAGCAGATTGCTCATCTATAAGACGGGGCACTGGCAAAGGTGGTCTGTTGTATGTTATTTCTCAGCATCTCAGCCCCAGCCCAGCCCTCTGTCATGCTTCTAATCTGCCAACATAACTTGGTTTACTCTGGGACTTAATTTTACACACAGGTCTGAGTTTGCTTGACAGCTCTCGTTTCTCCCTCCCAGTTACTTTCATCACAGCTCTTTCTTGTTGGAGAGGTGACTTGGGTCTTCTCCCACTGTTTTGCATATAAAGAAGGTCCCAGGATATTGGATGGAGTGTTACTCTATTAGAAACAGAAAATGATGGCCTAAAAGGGAATGGAAGGAGGATGGGCCTAGATTCAAGCCTCTTGTCTTTGTGGCTTATGTATTTAGTCCACAAATATTTGCTAAGCAACACCATGTGCCAGATTCAATGCTAAGTACTAAGGACAGTGAACAAGACTTGCTAGGATGAAACTTACTGTTTAGGAAATGGAGTGGGCAGTGCCCATTCGACCCCTTCTTAACCAAATAAAAAGGCTAGGTAAGACCTTTGAAGGCCCACTCTGGTTGGTTGGCTCAGTGGTAGAGCATCGGCCTGGCATGTGGATGTCCCATGTTCAATTCCCGGTCAGGGTACACAGGGGAAGCGATCATGTGTTTCTCTACCCCTACTCCTCTCGTCTCTCTCTCTCTCTCTCTCTCTCTCTCTCTCTCTCTCTCTCTCTCTCTCTCTCATTCCCTGCATGCTTGATAGGAACATATTGGCCCCGGATGCTGAGAATGGCTCCATGGCCTCAGGAGCTAAGAAGAGCTCAGTTGCTGAGCAATGGAGTAGGTGCCCAAATGGGCAGAGCATCAGCTCCTAGTGCGTTTGCCAAGTGGATCCTGGTCTGGGCTTATGCAGGAGTCTGTCTCTCTCTACCTCCCCTCCTCTCTCTGAATTAAAAAGGGGGGGCTATGAAGAATGGGGGATAAGCAAAGCAAAGCAAAAATGACTGAGATTCAAACACCTGTGTGCAGAGATTGTGACAGTGAGCATGTTTCTTCTCCTCCCCAGAAAACTAATCTTTAAAGAGAAGTCACCTTATAGTCAAGTGCTTTCAAATGAAATTCTTACAAAGTAATATGATATTCTAATATCAAGGAAACTTGCAGAATTACTTTACCTTCAATAATAAAGCCGAATTCAAATAAGGCATATTGCCTGACCAGGCGGTGGTGCAGTGAATAGAACCTCAAACTGGGACGCAGAGGACCCAGGTTCAAGACCTCGAGGTCACCGGTTTGAGCACTTGCTCATCTGGTTTGAACAAGGCTCACCAGATTCAGCCTAAGGTCGCTGACTCAAACAAGAGGTCACTTGCTCTGCTGTAGGCCCTCCACCCCCTGTCAAGGCACATATGAGAAAGCAATCACTGAACAACTAAGGTGCCACAACGAAGAATGGATGCTTCTCATTTCTCTCCCTTTCTGTCTGTCTGTCTCTGGCTGTCCCTTTCTCTGACTCTCTCTGTCTCTGTCAAAAAATAAAATAAAATAAGGCAGATTAGTAATGTTAGTTTTGGAAGCCTGAAAGAGAGATCCTAATGGCAATGATATATAAAGGCAAAGGTTGGTAGCATTTCTAAAGCACAGACCTCAGGAGCTGCGAGTGTCGGGTTGTGGATGCCCAAGTTCAGTGCTGCAATCCAGTGTGTGTGATCATAGGCCTTCTGCTTCCTCTGCTCCACTCTGAGTTCCACACCAGGGCTGGGCTGGGTGAGGATGATCTCAACAAAGCAAAGGCAGCGTCACTGCTCATCGTTTACTGTTGTAGCATCTGTGTTGCTTGACTAAACGTGGGAAAGAGCTAAACAAATCACACCAAATTGGCAGCTTTCCATACTTCACTCACAGACACTTCTGAGTGCTGTATAACGTCCTTCTGCTGTTTTCTTCAACTACATCACTAGAATTTGAAAATTCTCTTGACACTTCTTTTCCCTCACTTGAGTAATTACTTCTATACATAATACAAACATTAGCTGGAGCCGTCTAGTCTCTCAGAGGTGTAGTTAAACCAGCCTAAAAACTCAGCCCTGGTTGGATAGCTTGTTTGGTTAGAGCATCATCTGGAAGCGCAGAGGTTGCCAATTCAATCCCTGGTCAGGGCACATGCAGGAACAGATAAAATCAACCAATGAATTTTTCTTTAGAAAACCTGCCTGAGCCTCAGTTAGTTAAACAGGTAATTCCAAATGTAACATTATTATGCAATATTTTGCATATATGGAGAATGTGTAAAATTTTCCATCTGATATGGAAAAAATAAAATGCTGTCTGTTCAGTACTTATTCATTTATGCATTCAACAAACATTGAAGTGCAGCTGAGCTGGATAGAGCCCATGATTATTTCTGCCATTCAGTCAGAAGCCACATTCACCTGCCAGGGCCAACATGCCCTGACCCAGGACTGGGGGATGGAACACACCCCAAAACCAGAAGTGGTCTATGATGCCAGAAATGTATCAACCAAACCAAACATAATTAGCATTCCTCCCCTCCTAAAATAATTGTGGAGTCTTCCTGAGATATTAGGAACTGAGCCCCATTGATAATAGAGCAGGCTCTCTGCTAACCCTTAGATTATAGGGTAAACTGCAAGCTCCAGTCCTTAATGGGGTGAACTCGTGTGTAAATGACTAAATTCATGCATTGCAAATTTCTGGCAAATGGCTTTTTGACATGATTACAGTTGGTTTCTGTGAATTAAAACAAATTCTTTTCTTCTGCATTACGCAAACAGCACTGCTCAAATCAACTCTTCTTACCTTTTTCTTCTGACATTGTGTTTAAGCCTCTTGTCTTCACTTGGAACATTTATGACTACCTCAGTGTTCGAGTTTCCATTTCCTCAATTTTTTAAAATTTTATTTATTTATTTATTTATTTTACAGAGACAGAGAGAGGGATACATAGGGACAGACAGGTACAGAGAGAGATGAGAAGCATTAATCATTAGTTTTTCATTGCGACACTTTAGTTGTTCATTGATTGCTTTCTCATATGTGCCTTGACTGTGGGCCTTCAACAGACTGAGTAACCCCTTGCTCGAGCCAGCGACTTTGAGTCCAAGCTGGTGAGCTTTGCTCAAACCAGATGAGCCCGCGCTCAAGCTGGCAACCTCGGGGTCTCGAACCTGGGTCCTCTGCATCCCAGTCCAACGCTCTATCCACTGCGCCACCGCCTGGTCAGGCTCATTTCCTCATTTTTTTAAACAGTTGATATCATTTGGCCATGAGCTTCCCCAACTGGTGCAATGGAGGTGAAGCTTACACTCTGAGCCCCTTTGTTTCTTAACCAAAGGCACGGAGTACCTGCATCTTTGCCGGGCTCTCTCACACATGTCCCTCTCTGTGGTTCCCATGTGTCTTGTGAATGCACAGATGGGAGGACAGATGTGCTGTGTCTTGCTCTCTCCTTGCCTGCCCGGGTAGTTTCCTGAGAGCAGGGACTGTGGCACTCTAGGTCCGCATAAGAAACTAGTGTTGTTGAATGATACCCATCCCTTCCAGGCGTTCAGAGCAGCAGCAGTTTTGCAGAGTGGTTAAGGCCCTGGAGGCTGAAACCTCACTACACTTGCTCACAACCTTGCTCTGCCACTTGCTGGTTGTGTGAGCTCCATGCTTCAGTTTTCCCATCTCTGAAAAGGACAAATCATATTGCCTACCTCACTGCATTGTAAGAATTAAATGATTACTATTTCAACAGGTCCTGGCTATGTAGCATGGAAGTCTTAATTATTAATATTTCTTTTTGTCATGTTTTTTGTCTTTTTTTTTTTTTTTTTTGTATTTTTCTGAAGCTGGAAATGGGGAGAGACAGTCAGACAGACTCTCGCATGCGCCCGACCGGGATCCACCCGGCACACCCACCAGGGGGCGATGCTCTGCCCACCAGGGGGCGATGCTCTGCCCCTCCGGGGTGTCACTCTGTTGCGACCAGAGCTACTCTAGCGCCTGGGGCAGAAGCCAAGGAGCCATCCCCAGCGCCCGGGCAATCTTTGCTCCAATGGAGCCTTGGCTGCGGGAGGGGAAGAGAGAGACAGAGAGGAAGGAGAGGGGGAGGGGTGGAGAAGCAGATGGGCGCTTCTCCTGTGTGCCCTGGCCAGGAATCGAACCCGGGATTTCTGCATGCCAGGCCAACGCTCTACCACTGAGCCAACCGGCCAGGGCATGTTTTTTGTCTTTTAAGAAAATTTATTCTCTTTCTTGATGTTCCTTTATTGCAAATTCACTGGTAATTTTTACAGTCTTTTGTGAGCAAAGCTGAGGCTATGAAATGCCTCCTTTCTATTTCAGATATAGGTATCCTTTGATAGACCAAATAGTTGGTCTTCTTAGCAAATTTCCAACAGAAAAAGACTTTTCAAAATGTTTCATTTTCTCCCTGTCCTCATGAAATCTAAATAATGTTCAATGTGTACACACAAGACACACACAGAACAGTTCAACAAACTTTGTTGTTTTTTTAAACTAACTATGCCATTCACAAATAAGTGCCAATAAGATATTAGTAGAAATGTAAATAAAAATATAAGAAATGAAAAGAAGAGAACCAGGCTCATTGCCCTGAGAGGGGCTGCCAGAGGTGCAGGTACAAATTGTGGTTCAGTTGACTAAGATTTTCACCTACTTCCAAGCAGTTTTCCTCTCATTTTACAACTAAGTTATTGCTTAACTGCTTTACCAAGTTTTTAATTTTTTTTCTATTGATTTGAGAGAGAGGAAGAGAAGGAAAAGAGAGAGAAGCAAAAACTTTTTTTTTTTTCAGAGACAGAGAGAACGTCAGAGAGAGGGATAGATAGGGACAGACAGACAGGAACGGAGAGAGATGAGAAGCATCAATCATTAGTTTTTCCTTGCGACACCTTAGTTGTTCATTGATTGCTTTCTCATATGTGCCTTGACCGCGAGCCTTCAGCAGACCAAGTAACCCCTTGCTCGAGCTAGCGACCTTGCGTCCAAGCTGGTGAGCTGTGTTCAAACTAGATGAGTCCGTGCTCAAGCTGGCGACCTCAGGGTCTCAAACCTCAGGGTCTCCTCCGCATCCCAGTCCGACTATCCACTGCGCCACCACCTGGTCAGGCGAGAAGCAACAACTTGCTGTTCCACTTATTTGTTCCATTTAGTTCTATACTCATTGATTGCTTTTCGTATGTGCCCTGACCAGGATGGAACCCGCAACCTCGGTGCACCAGGATAATGCCTTATTCACTGAACCACCCAGACAGGGCACCAAGTTTCTTTTTATATCCTGCTTTCTTTTGAAAAGTTTTAATGGCTCACATACTAAATCATAGAGTAAAATGGAGCCCAGTTAAAAGGCACAGGAGAGTAGGTGGTTTTGTCATCCAGAGTAATATTTACAGTAAACATCTGCTGGGCAGTGGTGCCAGGCACTCACCTGGTTTCAGTAAGGGTAGAGGGACAGTTGACACTACTTCTGCCTCTGGGAGAAAGATGTGAAGACAGACAGCCACAGCGAGGACAAGTGCTGTCAGACGTATGTACAAGATCTGATGGATGCACAGAGAGGCAGGCACCTACAGTGGGCTGCCATGGAGGGCTTCTCAAGGAAGTCACACTTGAGCTACGTCTGAGGCAGCTCACTGCATGAGAGTGTGTTAGTGTTCCTGGAACTCAGAGCACCTGAAGTTTGAGAGAAAAAATGGGGAATCTCAGGGAGATCAGGGAGGAGCTGTCTAGGGAGTCAGAACTGAGATTTTGTTGGGCTGTGAGAGGTGGGAAGCCTTGGAGAGACTTGAACCAGGAAGCAGTTGGGTGTTTGGGGAAGGGCAGTCTGACCGCCTGCAGTAAATGGCTGGGAAGTATGTGAGCCTGGTGGCCAGAGACTGGCTAGAAGACTCTGGAACGTGCCAAGTGAGAAGTGATGAGTCAGAGTGGGACAGTAGAGTGTGGTGAAGGAGGAGACCACTGGGGCAGATGGGGCAGGAGCACAAGCAACAGGACTTCAAGGCTGGCAGGCCACAAGGGAGGGCCGAGGAGGGAAGGGCAGAGCTACTGGCTGTTTCACCGCTTTTCCGGGTGTTTCTCTGTGGTGGTAGAGGCTCTTTCCCAACACCTGGGACCACATGCATCCGCACAAGTGTCTCATTCATAAATTACTGGGAGTAAGTACTCTTCTCTGGGTGTTTACCTGGCCAGGGGCTCACTGGACGGCAGAGAGGGAGGAATGGAGGAGGGGGCGGGGGCAGTGGCTACCAGCTCACTCCCAGACAACTCTGCCTAGTGTCTCTTGAAACAAGAAACAACAAAGTGGCCCAGGCCTCTGTCCCCCCAGCCACCTCCTGGACCTGTGTATTTTCACAGTGTTTATAACCCACTTGGCCCGGTTTCAAGCTGGGCAGGCCTGTAATAGGGAGAGGGAAGAGTTCTTTCAAAACTTGAAAGAAAACGTAAATTTTCTGGGAAAACTTTGGAATAGCAATTCTGCTGCAGGTGGAGGCAGACTAACCTAGGATGCTGCCTGAGGAGTTCGTCAGAGCTGGGTCACTGTGACCACCTCACAGCTCTATTCATTTTGGGAACACATTTCCTAGTTTGAGATGTAGGCCCTGTCCTCAGTGAGTCCTAACAGGTTCTTAGCCTGTGAAGCTTTTTTCCAGCTTTCAGGACTCTGTCTTGCTTGCCTTTTGTGGCCCAGCTTCCTGTTAAAATTATCATTCTGTGGCTGATGTGTCCATTCATTAGAGGTTTTCAAAACAAAACTTTGCACTGGTTTTAGTGCCAGAAGCCAAAGAGGCTGTGTTTTGTAATCTTTTCCCACTGAAGCTCTCATAGGCACAGTGACACGGGTACAGGGTTCCAGGTGAATGTGGAAGAGGCCATGGAGGCAGCTGGACCAGTAACTCCAGCCTTGTGAGTTTATTCTCTCCTTTTTCCTTCTGCTCACCAATCATTTATTTACTTGTTCATTCATTCAGTAAATATTTGCCAATTATTTCCCCTGTGTTAGGTATATTTTAAATGAATTTTGGAGGCGAATTAATGCCTATTATTTAATAACAGGGAGAAAGATTGCTTTGATCAGTCAACTGTAACTGGAGAAACCAGATAGGCAGATTTCTCCATGAAAACAAAATACTCTAGAATCATGAGAAGCCTTCATGGAAGGCCGTCGATGGTCACTGTCTCCTTCTGCAGACCGTGAGCAAATATCAGTGTCCAGGCTCAGGCCATGGTCCTCCCTGCGTTAGCCACCACCACTGACCTGCTTTGTTTCTCTTCCTCTCACCCCAAGGAGTGTCCTCACTATTTCTCCTGTTTAGTCATTTACTCCATACTAATGAGAACATTTGTTTATGAGTGAAAGCCAGAAATGAGTTAAATGGCAGCTCCGCCTAGGAAGAGCTTTGAGAGTGAAAAAACATGCAAGCTGGCATGTAGCCTTAGGATAGTGTGGTCAGGAAGCAGACTGAGTGAATACTGAATTCACTTGCAGATCCCTCCACACTATTCCTGGAACAAACAAGGTGAAGACAGAAAAGTCAGCAAGGGTTTTTCTATATTTGAAAGTATTGCCTCCAGCATTTGTTACTCACTGAAGACATATTTTACTATTGTTAAAAGCCAATAAAGAGCCCTGGCTGAGTTGCTCAATGGTAGAGCGTCGGCCCAGCATGTGGATGTCTCTAGTTTGACTCCTGGTCAGGGCGCACAGGAGAAGCCATCATCTACTTCTCCACCCCTCCCCTATCCCTTTCTTCCTCTCTCCTCCTCTATCTCTCTATCTCTCTTCCCCTCCCTCAGCCATGATTGATTTTAGTGCATTGATCCCAGGTGCTGAGGATGGTTCCATGGAGCCTCTGCCTCAGACTCAAAAAATATCTTGGTTGAGAGCATGGCCTCAGATAGGCAGAGCGTTGGCCCCAGACAGGAGTTGCCGGGTGGATCCCAGTTGGGGTGCATGTGGGAGTCTGTCTCTCTATCTCCACTCCTCTTACTTGGAAAAGAAGGGGGAAAAATACTCAATAAAGAGATCCCATACGTATAATTATTATCATAGTGTAAGCATGAAAAACAATTGCATCTTAAGTGTCAATGTCTAGTTGAATTACATTAACTCCCTGCAAGGGCAGGATAAGCAAGATTCTGAGGCTCAGTCGAAACTCAGTGAGAAAGGCTGACTCAATCAATTCATAGACATTATATATTATATTTCTATGCATCTGGTGTTGGAGATACTGAAGGTGTGGGGAAGAGTGGCATTATGATATCATGTATTTGTTTGCTCTTCAATTTGGGTGACTATTAAGTACCTTCCATTTAATTTGGTATCTGAAGGATGACAACTGAATGTTAAATTCTTTTTAGCATACAGCACATTGGAAATAATTTATTAGAGATCTGGGTACCTCATAATTACCCAAATTACTCATAATTTGTCTAAGTAAGGAAATCTCTTATCCCCAAAGTGAAGGTAGACTTTGGCCTATGTTCAGAATTCATGAGAGTTTCAAACCAAAGATTAGAAGCTTTTCCTCACTCCTAATGGCAGAATATTTTTAGTAATCAAAACAAGAAATTTGGACTCAAAATCTTAAAGTATCTTCATTCTCCCATTGCTGATTCATATGACCTCAAAGCCTTCTGGGCCTAGGGACAGGCAGGAAATATTCAAAGTGATGCAAAGCAAGGATCTACAACCAAGACTTCTCTACCCAGCAAAGTTATCATTTAAAACTAAAGATGAAATAAAGAGCATACCAGACAAAGAAAAAGCTAAAGGAGTTTGTTCCCAACAAACCAGTATTGCATGAAATGTTAAAGGCCTGCTTTAAGAAGAAAGGAAAAATTAAATCAAGAGAGTATTATAGCTATAATGAATAAAATGGCAATAATAGCACATATCAATAATAACTTTATATATAAATGGATTAAATGCCCCAATCAAAAGACATAGGATGGCTAAATAGATAAGAAAATATGACCCATATATATGCTGTCTACAAGAGACTCACCTCAGAATAAAAGATACATACAGACAGAAAATGAAAATGTGGAAAAAATTACTCTATGCAAATGGACATGAAAAAAAAGCTGGGATAGCAATACTTATATCTGACAAAATAGTTGTAAAAGCAAAAGCCATAAAAAGAAACAAAGAAAGTCACTGCATAATACTAAAAAGATCAATTCAAAAAGAGGATATATGGCCCTGGCCAGTTGGCTCAGTGGTAGAGCATCGGCCTGCCGTGCAGAAGTCCCAGGTTAGATTCCCGGCCAGGGCACACAGGAGAAGCGCCCATCTGCTTCTCCACCCCTCCCCCTCTCCTTCCTCTCTGTCTCTCTCTTCCCCTCCCGCAGCAAGGCTCCATTGGAGCAAAGATGGCCCGGGCGCTGGGGATGGCTCCTTGGCCTCTGCCCCAGGAGCTGGAGTGGCTCTGGTCGCAACGGAGTGACGCCCCGGAGGGGCAGAGCATTGCCCCCTGGTGGGCAGAGCATCGCCCCCTGTTGGGTGTGCCGGGTAGATCCCGGTCAGGCACATGCGGGAGTCTGTCTGACTGTCTCTCCCTGTTTCCAGCTTCAGAAAAATACCAAAAAAAAAAAAAAAAATTAAAAAAATAAAAAGAGGGAAATTTACTTCCTGACCGCAAAAAAGAGGATATAACCCTTGTATGTATGTGTGTGTGTGTGTGTGTGTATCCCCAACAAAGGAGCACCTAAATATATAAAGAAGATCTTGGTGGACATTAAGGGAGAGATTAACAGCAATACAGTCATAGTAATGGATTTTAACACCCCATCTTCGGCAATATTAGAGTCACCAAACAAAAAAGTCAACATGCAACATTCTCAAAGACAGACCACATATTAGGGCATCAAGTAACTCTTAACAGTTCAAGAAGATTAAAGTCATTTTCTCTGACCACAATGGTATGAAAATAGAAATCAACTACGATAAAAAAATGAAAAATATTCAAACAAATGGAGGCTAAATAACATGTTATTAAACAATCAATGAATGAGTTAACAAGAAGATCAAGGAAGAAATAAAAATTACCTGGAAACAAATGAAAATGAGTATACAATAATTCAAAATCTATGGGGCATAGCAAGAGGAGTCCTGAGAGGGAAGTTCATAGTATTATGAGACTACTTCAAGAAGCCAGAAAAATCTCAAATAAACAATCTAACCCTACACCTGAAAGAACTGAAAAAAGAACAAAACAAACCCCAGAGTAAGTATAAAGGGGGAAATAATACAGGTCAGAGCAGAAATAAATGACATAGAAACTAAAAAAGAAAACAAACAAAAGATCAATGAAACCAAGAGTGGATTCTTTTTTTTTTTTTTTTTTTAGATAGAGGGCAGAAAGAGACAGAGAAAGAGGAGGAGAAACAGGAAGCATCAACTCATAGTAGTTGTTTCCCATATGTGCCGTGACCAAGCAAGCCCAGGGTTTCGAACCAGCGACCTCAGCATTCCAGGTCAAGGCTTTATCCACTGCGCCACCACAGGTCAGGCAAGAGTGGATTCTTTAAACAGATAAACAAGATTGATGAACCTTAAACCAGATTCATCAAGAGAAACCCAAATAAATAAAATTAGAAATAAAAGAGGAGTAATAACTGACATCACAGAAAAAAAAATGATTGTAAGAAAACAGTATAAATAACTAAATGCCAACAAATTGGACAAAATGAATAAATTTCTAGAAACATATGATCTTCCAAAACTGAATATGGAAGAATCAGAAAATCTAAATAGACCTATTACAACAAATGGAATTGAAGCAGTAATCAGAGAACTCAAACATTCATAGAATTAACACTTATTCTTCTTAAACTATTCCAAAAAATCCAAGAGGTGAGAAGACTTCCAAGCTCATTGTACAAGGCATGTAAAACCATATAAAGATACTACAAAGAAAATTTTCGCCAATATTTCTGCTGAACACAGATGCAAAAATCCTCAACAAAATATTAGCAAAAAACCAGATCCAGCAACACATTAAAAAGATCATACAGCATAATCAAGTGGGATTTATTCCAGGGATGTAAGGTTGGTACAATATTTTCAAATCAATAAATGTGACACATAACATAAAAGGAAGGATAAAAATCACACGATCATATCAATAGATACAGAAAAAGATTTGATAAAATCCAGCACCACTTATGATAAAAACTCTCAGCAAAGTGGGAATAGAGAAAACATACCTCAATATAATAAAAATCATCTATGACAAACCGACAGCCTACGTCATATTCAATGGGCTAAAACTAAAGGTGTTTCCCTTAAGATCAGGAACAAGACAGGGATGTCTGCTTTCACTACCCTTATTCAACATAGTTCTGGAAGTCCTAGACCTAACAATCAGATAAGAAAAAGAAAAGACATCCAAATTGGAAAGGAAGAAGTAAAACTCATTATTTGCTGATGACATGATACTGTACATAAAAACCTCTAAAGGCCCTGGCCGGTTGGCTCAGTGGTGGAGCGTCGGCCTGGCGTGCAGGAGTCCTGGGTTTGATTCCCAGCCAGGGCACACAGAAAAAATGCCCTTCTGCTTCTCCACCCCTCCCCCTCTCCTTCCTCTCTGTCTCTCTCTTCCCGTCCCACTGTGGAGGCTCCACTGTAGCAGGGTTGGCCCTGGCGCTGAGGATGGCTCCATGGCCTCTGCCTCAGGCGCTAGAATGGCTGTGGTCACAGCAGAGCAACGCCCCAGATGGGCAGAGCGTCGCCCCCTGGTGGGCATGCTGGGTGGATCCCGGTCAGGCGCATGCGGGAGTCTGACTGCCTCTCCAATTCCAACTTCAGAAAAATACAAAAAAAAAACCTCTAAAGATCCCACCAAAAAACTACAAGATAGCAGCTGGATACAAAATTAATATTCAGAATATTCAGTGGCCTTTTTATACACCAGTAATGAGCTATTAGAAAGAGAAATTATCTAGCCAGTGGTGACAAAGTGGATAGAATGTCAACCTGGCATGCTGACATTTCCAGTTTGAAACCCAAGGTCGCTGGTTTGATCCCCAGTCAAGGCACAGATGAGAAGCAATCAAGGGATACACAAAAAGTAGAGCAACAAGTTGATGCTTCTCTCTTTCTCTCTCTCTAAAAAAAAATAAAGAGGAATTAAGGAAACAATTCCACTTACTATTGCAACAAAAAATAATATAAAGTACCCAGGAATAAATTTAACCCAGGAGATAAAAGACCTGTAGTTCAAAAATTATAATATATTGAAGAAATTGAGGAAGATACAAATAAGCAGAAGCATATACTGTGCTCTTGAGTAGGAAAAATTAACATTAAAATGTCCCAAAGCAATCTATAGACTCAATGCAATTTTGATTAAAATACCAATAGCATATTTCATGAATCTAGAACAAATATCCCCAAAATTTATATGGAACCAAAAAAGAACTCAAATAGCCTCTGCAATCTTGAAAATGCAGAACAAAGTGGGAGGTATCACACTTCCTGATATCAAGCTGTACTACAATACCATTGTAATCAAAACAGTCTGCTACTGGCATAAGAACAGGCATACAGATCAATGGAACAGAACAGAGCCCAGAAATGAATCTATACCTTTATGGCAAATTAATATTTGACAAAGGAGGCAAGATTATACAGTGAAGCAAAGACAGTCTATTCAATAAATGGTGTTGGGAAAATTGAACAGGTACATGCAAAAAAATGAAACTAGACTACCAATTTACACCATTCACAAGAATAATCTCAAAATGGATCAAAGATTTAAATGTGAGTCATGAAATTATAAAAATCCTAGAAAAAAATTAAGACAGCAAAATCTCAGGCATCTTTTGTAAAAATATTTTTGCCAATATATTTACTCAGGCAAGGGAAACAAAAGAAAAGGTAAACAAATGGGACTATAACAAACTAGAAAGCTTTTGCACAATAAAGGAAACCATCAACAAATGAAAAGGCAACCTACTAGATAGGAGAACATATTCATTTGCCAGTACATCTGATAAGTGGTTAAATGTATAAAGAACTTATAAAACTCAACACCAAAAAGACAAACCAATTAAAAATGGGCAAAGGAACCCTGACCAGTTAGCTAAATTGGTTAGAGCATCATCCCAGTATACCACTAGGTATACCAGTAGGTTTGACCCCTGTAAGGATGCATATGAGAATCAACAACTGAATGCATAAATAAGTCAAACAACACATCTCTCTCTCTCTCTCCCTCCTTGTCTTTCCGTCTTTTCTTTCAAGGACTTGACTAGACACTTCTTCAAAGAGGACATACAGATGGCCAATAAACATAAAAAAATGCTCAACATCACTAATCATCAGAGAGATGCAAATTAAAACCACAATGAGATATCACTTTACACTTTTCAGAATGGCTATCATCAATAAATCAACAAATAATGATAAGAATATGGGGTAAAAGGAACCCTTGTGCACTGTTGGTGGGAATGCAGACTGATGTAGCCACTGTGGAAAACAGTATGGAGATTCCTCAAAAAAATTAAAAATGGATCTGCCTTTTGACCCAGCAGTCTTACTTCTGGGAATATATCTTAAGAATCCCAAAACACTAATTTGAAAGAATAAATGCACCTTTGTGTTCATTGCAGCATTATTTACAATAGTCAAGATCTGGAAACAGCCCAATTGCCTGTTAGTAGATGAGTAGATAAAAAAGCTGTAGTATATATACACAATGGAATACTACTTGGCCAATAAAAAGAAGGAAATCTTACCTGTTGAGACAGCATGGATGAACCTGGAGAATATTGTGCTAAGTGAAATAAGCCAGTCAGAGAAAGAAAAATACCCAGTGATCTCACTTATATGTAGACTCTAATGAACAGAATGAACTGATGAACAAATAGAAACAGAAGCATGGACATATGGAACAGACTGACAGCTGTCAGAGGTGTGGTGGATGAGGGGGCTGGGTGAAAGAGATGAAGATTAGCAAAAAAAAAAAAAACCATAGGCATAACACATAGGCACAGACAACAATGTGGTGAGGGAAAGGGTGGTGGGTGGAGGTGGAGGTGGGCAAAGGAGGGAAAATGCAGAAAGAAAGACTGCTTGGGGTGATGGGCACACAGTGCAGTGGGCAGCTGGTGTTATTCCGAGTTGTACACTTGAAATCTGTACAGTTTTGTGAACCAATGTCATCCCAATAAGTTCAATCAAGGATAAGGTCCAGAAGTCTTCTATTTATTATTATTATTTAGTGAACAAGTTTCTCTAACACCACTGTACTTTCACAAACTATCCACATCAGATGTAAATATTAACAAATACCAGCAGAAGATATTAAAAGATATCCGACTGTATTCCTCAGAGTTCTTTTAATAACAACAACAACAACAACAACAGGATTTTGAGTTTCAGAAGAAGTGAATCTGTTCTTGTCATTACATTTTCATTTGTTTTTAGCTTAAACATTTCAATTGTGTGGGTGGTCCAGTATCCTGGAGTAGGCTAGATGGAGAGTGTGGACAGTTTCTTTCATAGAAAATCATCAGGTTGGTGATTTATTTATTTTATTTTATTTATTTATTTTTATTTTTTGTATTTTAGGCTTCTGCACAAAGGAAGCAGTGAGGGTGAGGAGCTGGGCCTACACCAGATACATTATATTTCTATGATTCTGGTATCCAAAAGATGGTAGCTGAATGTGAGGTTAAATTCTTTTTAGCATACAATGCATTGGAAATGAATGATTAGAGATGTGATTACTTCATAATTACCTGAAAATTTGTCTAAGTAAGGAAATTGCTTGGAAATCCTGAAGAAATCATTCACTAGGCTCATCTCGTACAGAAAAGTACATTGGCATCTGCCAGGGACTGAGGAAGAGCAGTAAAATTTAGTGTTTGTAGTAAAAAATATACAAGGTTGCCAGAGAATTAGGAATGAATGGGGTTAGTGAATGAATGAACCAAATAGTAAAAATAAAATGTTTGGAAAGCAGAAAAAGAACAGAAGAGAGAAAAAGAGCCTGACCAGACGGTGGCGCAGTGGATAGGGCGTTTAACTGGGATGCAGAGGACCCAGGTTCAAAACCCCGAGGTTGCCAGCTTCAGCATGGGTTCATCTGGTTTGAGCAGGGGGTCACCTGGTCTGCTGTAGCCCCCCAGTCAAGGCACATATGAGAAAGCAATCAAATGAGAAACTAAGGTGTCACAATGAAGTATTGATGCTTCTTATCTTTCCCTTCCTATCTGTCCCTATCTGTCCCTCTCTCTGTCTCTCTCTGTCTCTGTCACACACAAAAAAAAGAAGAGAGAAAGGGAGAACATAAGACTACAATGCAAGATCAGGGAAATCACTTTCCTGATATAAAGATTATAACAATAAGTGGCAAGTAACAGTTTAGACCTTGTCAAAGGCATGAGGGAAGCTGTAGGCAGAGCCACAGAAAGTTGGCAAACAGACACATGCAGCAAATTTCAGAGGGCACACAAAAAAGGCAGAGTAATAGTGCAGTATGAAGTTTTAAATTCTGTTATGTTTGTGTTATGTAAAAGAACGTGGAACAATGGTCTGCTCTGTTATATTTTATTTTTTATTGTTCAAAGTTCTTTTGGGCAGACTCTTTCTGAGGTGTTTTCAAGTTATTAATAAAAATAATAGGAATGGATAACCAATTTATTTAACACATTTCTTTGACCTGCTGCCGTGTCAGTGGGGGGGTGTGGTGCTCAGGTGAGTGGCATGGCCCTGCTTCTGAAGAGCTTAGGAATAATGAAGTTCTATTACGTGCCAAGGAAGAGAAACGAACAGGAGAGTCATGGTGGGCAAATGAAAATATGAGTTTCTAAGGAAAATGAATGTTTACAAAGGAAATTTTCATATAAATTCTTTTCTTTGTGTGACGGAGACAGAGAGAAGGACAATAAGGACAGACAGACAAGAAGGGAGAGAGATGAGAAGCATCAGTCCTTCGTTGCAGCTGCTTAGTTGTTCAGTGATTGCTTTCTCATATGTGCCTTGACCAGGAGGCTACAGCAGAACAAGTGATCCCTTGCTCAAGCCAGCGACCTTGGGCTCAAGCCAGCAACCATGGGGTCATGTCTATGATCCCATTCTCAAGCCAGCAACCCGCACTCAAGATGATTAGGCTGTTCTCAAGCGGTTCACATAAATCCTTGTAGAAAAAATTAGCTGTATGTAATTTGTTGGAAATACCTCTGCTTATTCACTTATTCATTCTGCTATAGGTACTATGCTGGGCATTAGGGGACCCAGTGGGCAGGGACAGGGTCTGCTAGGGCTTTGTAGAGGTGACCATCGGGGCAGAGGAAGGACATCTGACTCAGACAGGGAATGCTATGAAGGGTTCTTGGAAAATCTCTTCTGGATCATCAGACTTCAGTAGCTGAAGCCATAGTTGAATAAGGTAGTAGAGGCATGGGATGAAAACGGAATATTTTGTTCCACCAGAATGGATTTAACGGTGGGAACACTGGGCGTGGGCCCTGGGTCCCGACTTCTGAAGGGCCCCACGAAAGCCCAACGTTACACTTTTTTTTAATGTAAGGGGCCTAATATTTTCTTCTGCTCCTGGGGCTTCAAGTGACCTTAACCTGCCTGTGTTCCACCTCTCTGTGTATGGATCGATCACTCATCATTCATCATAACAGCAGGACAAAGATAAGTGAGAGCATGAAAAACCGCAAGTAGTTAGGATTTGATTTTGAGTGCTCACGATATACAAAGTCTTCAACAAAGCCCTTTACATCCAAGCACTGAGATTGAGAAGGCTGGAGTCAAGCAGGAGGGGCTCTAGTCCCAGCTTTACCACTTACTCACTGTGTGACCTTGAAAGAGGTACTGTCTCCAGATCTGAGTTTTTCTCATCTGCAAAGTGAGCAGAGTTACAATACCAACCTCACAGGATGAAAGCAGGTTTTCTACACAGAAGCACTTGGTGTGAAGTGGGTGTGCAGCAAGTGTTTGGTAAATTCTGGCTTATTTTCATCACAACTGTTGTTTTATTCACTCACTGCCCTTCCAGATAAAGCCGTGGTTTAGAAATGTGCCCAGGCCATAAGAGGTAGAGCCAGCCCTGGCTGGTTGCTCCGCACACGAGGGGGTGCGTTCAGATATGAGTCTGGAGCGGAGCGTGAGACCAGACTTCAAAAAAACCGTGGTGGTTCAAAGTGCTCAAGATGTTGGATTTCATCACAAAAGGAGTGGAGAGCCTCTGTAGGACCCTAAGGTTGCGATTGACAAGATCAGATTTGCATTTTAGAAAGATTATTCTGACAGCAATGTACAAGATGGTTTAGAAGTGGGAGTGGCCATAGCTGAAAGCCCACATAAGGAGCTGTTGCAGTGGTCCGGAGAGAAAGACGAGGACTGCAGGCAGGTAGCAGCAATGGGGAGGACAGGAACCAAGCGTTCACGCAAAGAGGAAGGGGAGGGAGGGAGTGGGAAGGATTTGATTGCTCCAGAGTTTCTTGCTTCATTGACTGGGTAGATAGTGGCAGTTTGGATCAAGGTGAAATAAACGAAAAATATAATGTCAACTATTGCCAAATTCCAGGTATATTGTGCTGGTTGGTAAAAGGCAAGGTGGCTGACACATTGGATAGTCTTTCATGAAAAACTATAGAAACATTCATCTTTAAAAATCTTTCCAAGCCCTGGCCAGTTGGCTCAGTGGTAGAGCGTCGGCCTGGCGTGCAGGAGTCTCGGGTTTGATTCCCTGCCAGGGCACACAGAAGCACCCATCTGCTTCTCCACCCCTCCCCCTCTCCTTCCTCTCTGTCTCTCTCTTCCCCTCCCGCAGCCAAGGCTCCACTGGAGCAAAGTTGGCCTGGGCACTGAGGCTGGCTCCATGGCCTCTGCCTCAGGCGCTAGAATGGCTCTGGTTGCAACAGAGCGATGCCCCAGATGGGCAGAGCATCACCCCCTGGTGGGCGTGCCGGGTGGATCCCGGTCGGGTGCATGCGGGAGTCTGTCTGACTGCCTCCCCATTTCCAGCTTCGGAAAAATACAAAAATAAATAAATAAATAAATAAAAATCTTTCCAGTTAAGCAAGTTAGTTATTGAAATATCATAATGGAGACATTGCACCATAGAAAGAAAATGATGTTCTCAGAATAGAAAAAGACAGTTACCTAAGACTGAGGGACACTTTGAAAGTAGGTCAGCCTTTAAGAGGGAGGTGATTAGGTAAGAGGAAGAGGTAAAAAATGAGTAGATGCTCAGAGATGGGGGAAAAGGCAAATTCAGAAATTCTGAGTTTAATTGAGGAGACAGGTAGGTGGGAATGTGAAGACATTGTATCACTTTCTCTGTGAATGCATGCACTTCAGGACACAATACTCAGGGTGCCTGTGTGGCAGGTGAGGGGCTCCAGCATAGACCAGGGTGGAGGTGGCAGGACTCAGTCTGGCGAGGACCTCACGAACATGCCAAATAGCCATTTGAGTGTGGAATGTGCTAGGAAGAAAGAGGGTGGGGGCCATAAGAGAATACTGGAGGGGGTGCTAGTTTATCTGATGGGCCACCAGCCAGCACTTCCAGGCATGCTCCCGGACGACCTGCAAAGTAAAGCAAAATCAGGTGTGGTATTTAGACAGTTTGAAACTCACTGGTTTAAATACTAAGTTAGCTAAAGCGCCCTGGCAACCAGAGCAGGTAGGTAGATGCCTAGAAGAGACAGACTAATTCCAGGAGGCCAATGGAGAAAAGCATGCAGGCTTTTCAGGGGAGGTGGCTGGCATGTTGTGTTTTGTCAGTATTATTCCAGGGGGAACTGCAAGAAGTCAAAATGGTTGTTTTGCACCTAACAGCCATTTCCAGAGTGGTAGGGAGTGGGAGAGGGTGAAGAAAGTGGGAGCCAACGGCTGCAGTAAACCACACCCACACTTCACAAAGCCCTGTGGTCAGAGCGAGTCCGGAACCCCCAACAGTGGTGCAGTTATTTCACTTGTTCTTTCTCAAACAGAAACTGCAGGGAATGAAACATAGGGAGGCCATGAGATGTGCCTCCTGGAGCCCTGCTAGGTTTGGGAGCCACTGGGTTTGGAAAACCCACCCTTTGACCTTTCTGAGAAGGTCAAAGGCTGGGCAGCACCTGGTAGGTGCAGACCGTGCCCCAGATCTGGGACGGCAGGACAGTGGACATCGAGCCAGCTTTCTGGGTGACTTGCATTGACGCCCCTTCAGTGTAGTAGGTGGGGTGGGACCAAGGGAGCAATTTGTAAACCAGCCTGCTGACCTGGATGCCCCAGGCCAGAGTCCGGGGCGACTGAGTTAACTGTGGGCATGAGAAGAACAGAGGCCATGTGATGAGCCTCCTGGAGCCCTGCTAGGTTTGGGAGCCCCTGGGCTAATGTCCTATTTTTTAAAGTATGGTTTTATTGGAAATTCCAAAGTCCCTCATTCTTTTTCTCTTTTCTTTTTCTACTAGGCACTGGGAAATCATGAATTTGATAATGGTGCAGAAGGTCTGATTGAGCCTCTCCTCAAAAAGGCCAAATTTCCAATTCTGAGTGCAAACATTAAAGCAGAGAGACCACTAGCATCTCAAATAGCAAATCTGTATCTGCCATATAAAACCCTTTCTGTTGGTGATGAAATTGTGGGAATTGTTGGCTACACCTCGAAAGAAACTCCTATTCTCTCAAATCCAGGTATTTCCTACTTTTATAGCACTCATTGCTCGAAAACAGATGTACCAAATCAGATCTTGGCGTTATTTTTGTGGGCTGTAGGTAAAAGTAGGAACGTGTGGTACTGGGCAGATGGTGTACTTAGGATGACATTGCTAAAACCCATCTGATGGTTTCCACATTGTTTTAAGTTATCGCTCAAAGACACTCCCTCTTCTGCTCAGTGCATTTTTTTGTTGACAGTATCTTGTTTCATCCAAAGCATTCAAACTTGAAGAAGTCCATTTAAATCCAGGGCTAAACAGTGCAGTCATTTACTGGCAAATAAGAGGCACCTAACTCAATGCCTTTCTTCCTATGGAGTCAGGATGCCCAGAGCCAGGGTTCTACCTCAGTGTATCTTCTCTTTCCTTTTCTAGTATGATTATTACATGTCTTGTTAACTCTCTTTCTTTCTTTGCATTATTCATCTCTTTCAGTTTTCATGACACTATTGTATCTGGCTTTCTGGGAAATGTGTATATATTCTTGAATGGACTAATGATATATATCCGTATGTATATTATAAAAAACTATATCTGCTATATCTATATATCCATTTACACAAACATTCCTATATAAGCCTAAAATCATTCAAGAAACACTTCTGAGACACTTTATAAGAAAGAACACTCACCAAAACACTATCAGTGAGAAATGACTTTTTTCCTAAATTACCCAAATTAATTTTTTTTATTTGAAGAAAAAAAGAGGAAACTAGGAACTAGATCTTTAAGAATTAACTGATATACCTGTCAGAATGGCTATCATCAATAAATCTTCAAACAGCAGTGTTGGTGAGGGTGTGGAAAAAAGGGGACCCCCATGCACTGCTGGTGGGAAGGCAGATGGGTGCAGCCACTGTGAAAAGCAGTATGGAGTTTCCTCAAAATATTAAAAATGGAACTGCTTTGTGACTGAGAGATTCCACCTCTGGGAATATATCTGAAGAAACCCGAAACACGAATTTAAAAGAATATATGCACCCCAATGTTCATAGCAGCATTATTTACAACAGCCAAGATTTGGAAGCAGCCCAAGTGCCCATCAGTGGGTAAGTGAACAAAAAAGCCTTGGTACATTTACTCAACAGAATGGCCACTTGGCCATAAAAAAGAAAGAAAACCTTACCCTCTGTAACAGGATGGATGGACCTGGAGAGCATTATGCTAAGTGAAATAAGCCAGTTAGAGAAAGACAAGTACCATATGATTTCACTCATATGTGGAATCTAATGGATAAATTAACAAACAAAATAGAAACAGACTCATAGAGAACAGACTGACAGCTGTTGGGAGTGGGGGCATTAGATGAAATAGGTGAAGGGATTAAGCAAAAAGAAAAAAACTCATAGACATGGACAGCAGTATGCTGACTACCAGAGGGGAAGTGTGACCAGGGAAGGTAGAAGACGGGATGGGGAGACAAACGGTGGTACAAGGAGAGTAGACTTGGGGTGAGGAACATGCAATACAAAACACAGACCATAAACTGGCACATTATCGAAATATACACCTGAAACCTATATAATTTTATTAACCAATGTCACCTTAATAAATTGAATAAACATAAATTTTTTTAAAGAATCAACTGATAAAGGAGATACTATTATTTAACATTTGGAAAATAACATATTTCTTGTTGTTAAAATAGGACCAGGCCATTGGGAGCAACAGAAGGGTCAGCTGTACTTGACGCCTAGCAGCATGGCTCCTCCTGAGGGGAGAGGGTTCTGCAGCCGAGTCAGGGCAGGGCAAGCATGGAGCTGGGCTGCTCTCCCCTGAGGGGAGGTGGGGATTGTTAGGCACTCCAGGCAGCAGGTAGACAGCTGGCCCATGGGTGACCAAGCCTTTGCACACTCTGTGACACAGTTAATAAATGTTGTCAAGGTCATCGTGAAGCCAGATGGTGGCATACAGGTCACTGGCTTGTGAAGAGGTTTAGAAGTGTTCTCCTGACTGAGGAGGATGTGGTCCCACCAGAAGGACGTGACTGACAGTCTCAAGCTGCTGCCATCCATCACAAGGGGTGTGTTTCACAGTTTTGGTTGTCCTTAAAGAGATGAATACTTTTCCACCTGAAGATGTCAGGATCCTGGGTTTTGAAAGGTCTTTACAAGCTATTCATGTTTTGGCAGCTTCATTTTAGTGCTGATTCTTAGAAATTTTGCATAAAGGCATCTAAATCCTGACCAGGCAGTGCCGCGGCGGATAGAGCATCGGCGTGGGACACTGAGGACCCAAGTTCAAGAACCCAGAGTTCACCAGCTTGAGCACTGGCTCACCCAGCTTGAGTGCAGGGTTGCTAGCTTGAGCGTGGGATCATAGACATGACCCTACGGTCACTGGCTTGTGCCTAAAGGTTGCTGGCTTGATGCCCAAGGTCACTGGCTTGAGAAAGGGGTCACTGACTCGACTAGAGCCCCTTGGTCAAGGTACATACGAGAAAGCAATCAATGAACAACTAAGATGCCACAACTATGAGTTGATGCTTCTCATCTCTCTCTTTCTTGTCTGTCTCTCGCTAAAAAAAAAAAAAAAAAAAAAAAAAAAAAAAGTGTTCCCTTGTCAACCAGTTCTGGGCATATCTTCAGAGCAATGTGTCTTGTCTGTGTTTGCTGTCACCTCTGTGTCAATAAAAACCATAAGACCTCAAGGCTTCCTGAGGTTTGGCTACAGAGACAAAGACTTATGTCTTCCCACACTTAAAAGCACATGTTCGCAGCCCACAGAGCACCAGCTGTGGAGTCACACCCTCATACCCACACTCACCAGGCGGTACCAACGAACAATGGTCTGTTACTGCTATGTGGGGAGTAAGCAGCAGTGCAGAAGGTGCACATGTCCAGGGCAGCAGTATTTGGATGGGACCCCTGTCTAATGTGGAGCTCAATAACACTCTAATGCTGACCTTACCAAGTGAGCAAAACAACACTCTAATGCTGACCTTCCCAAGCGAGCAAAACAGCACTGTCAGCTGGCACTTTAAGATTGGCATTCAAGAACTAGTTGCTGACAGAGTTTAAAGTTCAAGACTGATTATTCTAAACTTGCAAACAAATCCTTGAAATAATTCACCTGTTTTGTACTTTATGCTTGTATGGTCAGGCATATTCTGCAGTGGTATAATGGAAGTTGAAATATAAAAATAGAATAGGAGAAAATAGGCTTGCATGTCTGAAGCCTCCTCATGGTTTGAGTTTGAAATCAACAATATAATATCATCCTTAAACAAACACAACATTAAGTGAACATAATTGAGAACCAATAACCTCAGAGATTTTTGGCTTTGTAGTTCTTTTATATTTAATTTAAAAACATGTGTTGGCCTTCGTAATGTAAGAGCTTTCATAGATTAAGGTGTTTTTACTTGGCATGTTAGTGTGTACAATAAACAGTATAATAAAAGTTATTATTAATAAATATTTATTTTATTTGTTTTGTACCTTTTAGGACCATATTTAGTATTTGAAGATGAAATCACTGCATTGCAACTTCAAGTAGATAAGCTAACGACTCTAAATGTGAACAAAATTATTGCACTGGGACACTCTGGTTTTGAAATGGATAAACTCATCGCTCAGAAAGTGAAGGGCGTGGATGTTGTGGTAGGAGGACACTCCAACACCTTTCTTTACACAGGTAATTATTTCAAAAGGATGATTCCAGCCAGGGTGTCTATATAACTTAGTCTCTTTTGCCTTTGCAGCTGTTATTATTATTTTACCACTATTTAACATTTTGTATAATTATGTAATATATATGTAATACACATTGAAAGGTAACGTAACTCTTACTTGGAGACATTACTAAGAATGATTTATTGCTTTGGTGATTGTGTCAATGCCATTTATGTATATTGTCAATATATACATATGTATAAAATATATATATATATAAAACAAAAAGGTTACTGAGCCCCAACCAAAAGTCAGTTTATAGCAAACAGCAACACGTCATATAAAATATTTTAAGCATAAACAAAATAGTTATGACTTTCAAAGCTCAAAGTCACAGGACTTGACTTGTAGGTTCACAGGTCGCAGAAGCGGGAACCCTGGGTTCAAGTCCTGACTCTCCTGCATACGGGGCCTGTGAGTGTCTTAGACACATGGCTCCTGGCCCTCTGGAGAAAGTGCACTCACTCTCCTCTCCCCTCCGACCCCCTCCCTTCTACCCCTCCACCTGCTTCCTCTCTTTCCTCTTCTCCTCCTCTCTCTTCCCCCTCCCAACACTCTCTCTCCCTCCCTTCCTTTGTTGATGTAAGAAACAACCAAAGCCATAGAGAATTTTGTAAAAATTTTATTGGAGCCAAACTGAGGACATATGCTGGAGAGCAAGATCTCAAATGTTCCTGAGAGGAAGAGTTTTGCTGTTTCTTTTATGCACTTGAAATTAATAAGAGGAAGGAAGATCGGAGAAAGCAAGGTAGGGATTGGATTATAAGACAGTTAACAAGACTGTGTGCTCTCTTAAGGACTAATACCCCATTTAATGGATATCACTTCTGGCATTTCAAAGGTGTATTAACCTGAATGCACAAGAACAATGGACAAGTGGTTTAAAACTTTTCACCAAAGAAGTTATAGGCCTTGGGTGTGACTACCTACATGACCTGCCCAGTTAGGAATTTATGACCAGATCACCCTGTGAGGTTACTTTTCATAAAACACCTTTTTTTATCCACATCTTCCTCCTTCTGTTCCCTCTCCACTTCTCCCCTCTCCCCACTCTTTCCTTGATGTTAAATAGTTTAAGTTAGAAACCTTCTCTTTTATTTTTAATTTTGAACGTATTATATCTCAAAACTTTTGAGTCTGGTTCAGTAAATCTTTCTCTTACTGCATGGTTGAAGTATTTTCAAGAAAAGGAAGAAGAGGAGGCCCAGGCTGGTTAGGGGTTTTATCAGCAGTGAAAGGGGAGGCTTTGGTGGGGCGCAGCGCACTCCTTGAAGAGGTTGCTTCTTCAAGGAGGTTGCATGTCTCTATATGAACTAGCTAAGGTGATAAAAGCAAAAACAGGAAATACCTTAAATTGTAGAAAATACCCAAAATGTTTAAAAGGGTTATTACTGAGAAGAATGCGGGAGAAGTACAACTTTTCTCTTGGAGCTCTTTCTGGCGGTCTAATAATCAAATACACATGAGATAGACTAGAAATAGAAAATTAACCAAATTTAATACCTATTTAAATTCTGAACCCCTTCAGTGGAAACACTTTACAAACTATAAATAGCTGTATCCTGGTGCGCAGTGGTATGGAGGTTGGCTACTGGTGAAAATATGCCAATCGAAACGGTGACACCGGTGAACTATCTGAGCTATTTCACAGGGTGGCACTGGCTTTCATGTAGGAAAATGATGCCAGAATTTATATGAACAAACTCAACTCATTCACAAGTCTTTTTCCTGTTGGTAAACACAGTCTCAAGAATTTTCAACTGGATTATACCCATTAGTGATTGTGAAATCAATGTAGTGGGTTAAAAAAAATGTAGGTGATTTTTTTTAACAGACTAGTGTAAAATAAATTAGGTACTTAAATATTACTCATACAAAGGATATATATTGTTTAATGGAAAAGGATGTATGTAAATGGTGAGAACAGCTCCAGGCATGATGGTCACGGACACCTACAGTAGCGTGAACTTTCCTAGTGTGGGTGATGCGGTGCAGTCCAACATCAGAGAGCCACTTACCATGTTTCCTCATGTGTAAGATGCACCTTAATTTGGGGGCCTGAAATTTGAAAAGAAAAAGGAATACATAAAGTTATTGAACTCAAGTTTTATTCATCATAAAATCCATACAACTTCTCATCACTGTCAAAACCCCCATCCATTAGCTTGTCCTCACCTGTGTCGGAATCACTGTCTTCAACAATGAGCACAAAAACAAGCGTGAAAAAGCAGGAAATGCAAGTAAAAAAATCTGTAACCACTGTATAAGACACAATCAGTTTTTAGACCCCAAAGTTTTTGGAAAAAAGTGCATCTTATACAGGGGGAAATATGGTAAATAACTTCGGAGAGTTAGAGGGACCACTTGTGTGGCCTGTGGTGGCACAGTGGATAAAGCATTGACCTGGAACACTGAGGTTGCCGGTTCAAAACCCTGGGCTTGCCTGGTCAAGGCACACATGGGAGTTGATGCTTTCTGCCCCCCCCCCCGTTCTCTCTCTCTCTCCCTCTCTAAAAAAATAAATAAATAAAATCTAGAGGGACCAACTGTGCCTAAACCAGGAAAAGGCCAGAGCAGCACTGGGTAAAGTATTATAGGATCCGACTCCAGCTGTGCCACTCACCAGTGGTTCCATCCTGTCTCTGCCTGATTTTCCTTCTCTGTAGAATGAAGGCAGTGACAACAGAACCTATTATAAAGGGTCACTGTGATATCCTATGAATGGGTGTCAGTGAAGAACCTCAGAACAGGACTAGTACTTTTTCAAACTTTTTTTTTTATGATCTATAGTAAGAAAGACATTGTACACAAGTGCATGCACACACACCCACATACATGGCACACACAACGGAAAGAACACTTTCACAAAACACCTGCAATGTACTCTGCTATCTTCTGTTCTACTGTTTAATTTTGTTAAGTGTCCATCACCACACATTAAATTAATTTCTTCATATTATAGCTAGTCCATATTTTGAAAAACTCATCTTTAAATGAGGTGTTACCAAAACAGTACATGAACAATCACAGGACTCAAACCCTTCCATTCAGAGGCTGAAGTCATTCCCATGTTCCTCAGCACATGCCTTTATGTGATTTTTTTTTGTATTTTTTCAAAGTGAGAAGTAGGGGTTTGGGGGATCGGCAGACAGACAAACACCCGCATGTGCTGGACCAGGATCCACCCAGCATGACCACCAGAGGGTGATGCTCGGCCCCTTCTGGGGCATTGCTCCAATTGGAGCCATTCTAGTGCCTGAGGCAGAGACCATGGAGCCATCCTCAGCACCCGGGCCAACTTTACTCCAATGGAGCCTTGGCTGCAGGAGGGAAAGAGAGAGATAGAGAGAAAGGAGGGGGGAAGAGTGGAAAAGCAGATGGGTGCTTCTTTTGTGTGCCCTTGCCAGGAATCAAACCTGGGACTTCCACACACCAGGCCAATGCTCTACCGCTGAGCCAACCGGCCAGGGCCTACATGATCTTAATAGATGCCCTCTTACATCACAGACTGGTCATCCACAGTGTTGGCATGTGGCCATCAATTAGTGTGCCCTGATGGCTATGAAAGGGTTGGTGGCAATGCCTGGCTTCCCAATAATTCTGCAGCCTGTCCTTTTGTTCTTGTCATTTTGTTCCAGCCAATGAAATCCTTCAGAATAATATGTGCTATTTGCTAAGTAGATGAATTTAGTTGATAATGAGTAACTAGATAAAAGAAAGATGTATGGATAAACATAATAATTTGCATATCCATAAACCTTGAAATAGAAAATTACAGTCTCTGAAAAAAACTGCCTCTAAAATCTTAGTCATTTATTTCACATTTTCTGATTGCTTACCAAGATTAATTAAACTTGTTCTTGTGAAAATATTTCATTTGATATTCATCATTTTGAGGAATGAACTTACAAAGGTAATAAAGTAGTTCTAGGATACAATAACGGATGAGGCACATTTGCTTGTGTAAATACTTTTTTACCAGCCTCAAAAACAACCCCACTTCCACTGAATTGTTTGAGTTGAATTAGTGTTGCAGAGACAGTGACTTCTCAGAGACCACATGTCATGCACGGAGAGACCTAGGGGAGACTGCTTCACAATTCTCTATATAAGTTTCATGAGAGGGCCTGACCCCCAATGCTTATGGGTATTAATTGATACACACAAATAGAAACAGACAAGAATGAGGAAGTCAGGAAGGGGAACTTCTTTATAGCAAATAAAAGGGCAAGGGAATGACTCAAATGTCCTCACCTATTGATTAATCAGAATTGCTCATTCTATCCCTATTGTGCTGCATTCAGCACAGTACTTTGTTCAGTACTTTTGTCAGTAAAGTCACTGTGGCCTTTGCCTCTGGGTACGGAACTCTATTCTTGTTCTGTGTTCCTATTCAGTGCTTTTACAAATTAGCATAAAGTTAATTAAAGTTAAATATCATTTGTTAATAAAAATATAGTTAAAAATAATACATCCACCCTGGCTGGGTAGCTCAGTTGGTTAGAGCATCATCCCAATATGGCCAAGTTTGTGAGTTCAGTCCTTGGTTGGGACACTTATAGGATTCAACCAATGAATGAATGAAAGAGTGGAACAACAAATTGATCCTTCGATCCCTCTCTCTCCCTCTCCCCTTCTCTCTCTCTCTGTTTAATAAATTTTAAAGTTTTAAAAAATAGTACATCCTTAGAATTTTTTTTTTTGTATTTTTCTGAAGCTGGAAATGGGGAGACACAGTCAGACAGACTCCCACATGCGCCCGACCGGGATCCATCCGGCATGCCTACCAGGGGGCGATGCTCTGCCCTCCGGGGCGTCGCTCTGTTGCGACCAGAGCCACTCCAGCGCCTGAGGCAGAAGCCAAGGAGCCATCCCCAGCGCCCGGGCCATCTTTGCTCCAATGGAGCCTCGCTGCAGGAGGGGAAGAGAGAGACAGAGAGGAAGGAGAGGGGGAGGGGTGGAGAAGCAGATGGGCGCTTCTCCTGTGTGCCCTGGCCGGGAATCGAACCCGGGACTTCTGCACGCCAGGCCGACGCTCTACCACTGAGCCAACCAGCCAGGGCTCCCTTAGAATTTTAAGTCTTATTGAGAATCATTTCAGCACACACACAGGACCTTGCACACATACACACACACACACACACACACACACACACACACACAAAGCATCCGGACTGCACCCAATATTTTTTCTATTTTGTTGCTTAACTTTTTTACAACTGGTTACCACCTGATAAATTCATTTATTGTATTATAAGTTGGCCTATATTTTTAAAAACTCAGCTTTAGGGTACAGGAAAATTAAAATCTGAAAGTGTCCATTTAACCCCTTTAGGGATCAAATATATGGTGATGAAAGGAGACTAGACTTTGAGTGGTGAATACACAATGCAGTGTACAGATGATGTATTATAAAATTGTACACTTGAGGCCCTGGGCCAGTTGGTTCAGTGGATAGAACATCGGCCCAGCTTGCAGATGTCCTGAATTCAATCTCTGGTCAGGGCACACATGAGAAGCAAACATCAGCTTCTCTTCCCCTGCCCATCTTCCTTCTCTCCCTCTTCTCCTCTTGCAGCCAGTGGCTCAATTGGTCGAGCATCAGCCCCAGATGGGGGTTGCCAGGTGAATCTATCTGCACACATACAGGAATCTATCTATCTCTCCTCTTCTCACTTAAAAAAATAATAAATAAATAAATAAAATAAAAATTGTACACTTGAAATTTTGATAATGTTATTAACCAGTGTCACCCAATAAATTTTGTTTTTAAATATTCATTTTATTTTTTTAGTTTATTGATTTTATTTATTTCTTAGAGGAAAGAAAAGAAAGAGAGAGCAAGAGAAACATGGATTTGTTGTTCCACTTATTTTTTTTTTTTTAATTTTTCTGAGGTTGGAAATGGGGAGGCAGTCAGACAGACTCCCACATGCACTCGACCGGGATCCACCCGGCATGCCCACCAGGGGGCAATGCTCTGCCCATCTGGGGTCGCTCTGCCACAATCAGAGCCATTTTAGTGCCTGAGGCAGAGGCCACAGAGCCATCCTCATTGCCCGGGCAAACTTTGCTCCAATGGAGCCTTGGCTGTGGGAGGGGAAGAGAGAGACAGAGAAGAAGGAGAGGGGGAAGGGTGGAGAAGCAGATGGGCACTTCTCCTATGTGCCCTGGCCGGGAATCGAACCCGGGACTCCCGCACGCCAGGCCGACGCTCTACCACTGAGCCAACCGGCCAGGGCCTGTTGTTCCACTTATTTATGCATTCATGGGTTGATTCCTGTATGTGTCCTGACTGGGAATCAAACCTGCAACCTTGGTGTATCAAGAAGATGCTCTAACCAACTGAGCTACCAATCCAGGTTGTCCAATAAATTTAGTTGTAAAAAAAATAAAATAATAAAAATTTTTTAATTCAGCTTTAAATGAGGCATGACACAAACAGTACATGAACAGCTCCCCTCCCAGTGCTGAGCGTCTTTCTGGGTTCTTTGATCACAACCACAGCGCACAGGCAGATGTGTCGCCTGTCATATCCAAATGAAGAGTAGAGGGCTTTCCCACACTGGGCTTCCAAAGTGTCAAAGCTGCAAGGACAAGGGCTAGTGTGCACATTTCTTCTGAAGGAATGAATCCATGTTGCCTTCGGAGAAAGAAGTAGTAAAGTGAGTGCTGGTTAGAAGCAGTAGCGAGTACTCCAGGGGGTGCTATTCTGTGTCCGCCCTTGAAGGCAGACAGACTCCTCAGATGCTATCTCTCTGTTTGCCTCCCACTATTTTAACTTATCTTTGGATTATACAAGCCAGTCTGGCTAGCTGTGGCCTTGAGTGGGTGTAGACATCAGCTTCTATATCTACAGATTAGTTGGGTTAGATGTGGTGAGTCTACAATCCTTCCATTCTATAACAACCTGTTCCCTAGAATCAGAGGCAGATTTAACGGCGGGTGCACCGGGCACACACCCTGGGCCCCGACTTCTGAAGGGCCCCGCAAAACCCCAACTTCATACTTTTTTCTAATGTCAGGGGCTCAATATTTTCTTTTGTGCCTGAGGCCTCAACCAACCTTAATCCACCGCTGCCTAGAATGTCATCCATTCTAGGAAAGAGCCTGATTGCTTACTTTTCAAAATATGGGGAAATACAACATTTTCTAGTAGAACTCCTTACAGCTTCCTGAGGTTACTACAGTGAATTTAACTTTACCTCTCATTTCTTTTAGGCTTTTACCTCCTGGCTATACCACCTTGTGTCCTTCCCTGTCACTGTTGTCTAATGTCTTACAAGCCACTCCCCAACAACATCACTGAGAATTTAGCACCCAAGTTCTCTTCTTCCTCTCCACCCCAGCTCCTGCCTTCATCTTGGCTGATTGTCCACATGGATGGCTGATCCAATATCCAAGGTTGAGAGCCCCTTGATCCTCGTGACTGTCACCTCCACTCCTTTTGAGTACCTTCCCTTCTAGTGTCAGGAGCTGAGACTTGGTCGTACTGTTATCCAGAATTGCTCGGTCTCTGAACACCCCCTCCCCACCTCCCTCGTCACAGCCTCCAAGCGTTCTCACCCCTTTCTCCTTTGAGAGCCGGCTGCTTTCAGCCTTGCTGAAACCTGTCTCATGAACTCCTCTTTTCCTCCCTTTTAGCAGGCTTCACTTCTCTTTCCTCGTTAGCCTGGAAGTGTCCATTACAGATTCTTGACCGTGTCTGTATCTGACATATGGAAGGAGGTGCCCAGAATTGTTGAATAACTGTCAACAGATGCAGCTCCTTGAAAAGCAAGATTTCTTTGTTTGACCAGCCTTTTGCCTAAGTACCTGATTTTCATTGCTTCTGCATTTCAGCTCCCATTGGTTGAATATGAAATTCAAACCTTTCATTTAAGTAGAGAACCTAAATGATTTTAATAACTGCAGAGTTCTGTTCTCAAAACAATTATATATAAACAACACAGACCAGAAACACCTAAGGCTGGTTCTTCGCTCTGCAGCCAGTGGCCAGGTTCCCAGTGCAGAAGGACGAACCCTTGCCTGCTTCAGCGGAACAGGGGAGAGACGGAGAAAGACTGTTTGCAATCATTGTTCATTGTTCCATTAACTTTTACTCTTGTGGTTTAGATAATTGTGCCTTTTAGCACAATAAAATAGTCTTATTATTTACCACATCCATTAAACACTGTCCAATAAAGAACTGTTCCTTTAGCATCAGGGAGGATTGCAGATGGATGGGCTGTGGTGTATTAAGTTGCTGGGAGAATCAGCCGAAGGGCAGAGTGGCTCATAGCTTCAAAGGTGATGTCCTTGGTGGCACAGAAACTTGCTTATTTCAGTGGTCTGTCATTCACTCAGGACTTGCAGTCACCTTCTAGCCATACCCCAGGCTCAGCAACAGCTTTCTTAATGGAGCAAAGCCTTTTGGTTAGTGATTTTTTTGCAGCCACATGACACTGATGAGTTTTAAATATGTCTTTTTTTTAAAATTGATTTTAGAAGGTCAGACAGAGGAAGGGAAAGAGAGAGACAGAGGGAGAGAGAAGCATACATTTATTGTTCCACTTAGTTGTGCATTCTTTGGTTGTTTCCCTGACTAGGAATCAAAACCACAACCTTGTCATCTTGGGATGATGCTCTAACCAACTGAGCTAACCGGTTAGGGCTTTAGCTATGTCTTATGAAACTGTTCTCCAAAGTAAAGCGGAACTAGCCAAACCCAAATCTAATAAGAACAATAAAACAAGGTCAGGGTTATTCAGCAGGGTCAAGTTATACAGAGAGCTGATGGCCGACTGTTATGAAATCATAAGCCCATTCCTACCGCAAGGTACAAATCTCTTCCCAAGACTGTTGTTTGTGTTGCTTTAGTTCCTGCCTGCTCGTTTTCTGAGATGGCCCTCATTTCTCCTACCCTCCTGCCCGTCAGAGGTTGTGGAAAGAGCTTTGGACTCCGACCAGCTTCATTTCCTCCTGGGCTTGGTCACTGCTGTCTGTCTGTCCTGGGACAAGTGACTGAGCCGCTCTGGGCTTCAGTTTTTTTAGTTTTAAAAATAGTTACAGGCCTGACCTGTGGTGGCGCAGTGGATAAAGCGTCGACCTGGAATGCTGAGGTTGCCGGTTCAAAACCTTGGGCTTGCCTGGTCAAGGCACATATGGGAATTGATGCTTCCTGCTCCTCCCCCTGTTCTCTCTCTATCTCTCCCTCTCTCTCTCTCTCCCCTCTCTCTCTAATAAAAGTGAATAAATAAAATCTAAAAAAGTAAATAAATTTTAAAAAAAATTTAAAAAAATGGTTACAGTAATAAAACTACTTCAGAGAGTGTTGTAGGAGTTACATGAGGTAATATTTGAACAGAACTAGGCCCCGGAGCACAGTAGGTCCAAGACAAATATGTCAAATTTTTTGATATTCTGCAACATGGGGAAATACATGTACTATTAAATGAAAAAGAGGAGCATACAGAAAATTTTTTTTATAACTGTAACCATGTGAGAGTCACAGGTTTTCAAGCTAACTTATGGGATTACTCCTCCCTTTAATAAATGAAAATGCTCTTTATTACATACAACTTGGGAGACTCTGGGAATTTATCACCCCCTTCTCCCAAATCTGATTATACCCTGGGAATCCCCTATTAGTTCTGGTCCCCTTGATTCTAACTTTTATTTCTGTTGAAGTATCACTCACCTCTGGTCTTGACTCTTTCAAACCATTTTTGTCTATCCACACAGCATGAACCCAGATATGGACAGCTGACCTTTCACTTTGCTCTCCCCAAACTCCATCCACACAAAGCAGTTTCCCTGCACGTTTGCGGTCACCACAGGGGAGCGAACCCCACAAGCACAGCGGAAACCCTGCCTCTGCCAGAGCCACCACAGGGGGGGGTCACAAGGGCTGGCTTTCTTCTTCCCTTCCCTGTTCTTTTCTTGACTCCTGTCCCCACCCCTTTCACCTAAGGCTTCCCAAAACTCAGAATTTCTCCCACTATTTTTATACAGATAGGTTCTCCCTGCCTGCACCTTCACAACCCTTCCCACAACCTGGTCTAAGTCGGGGCGCCTGTCTTCCCCACCTCAGGCAAGAGGACAGGAACAGGGACCCCAGGACCCCTGTCCTCTCCCAGGTGTTTTACTAAACAGAAAGTAGTTTTTCCCTAACATGGGTTCTACCACCTATTTTTCCCTCATATCTATCTATCTATCTATCTATCTATCTATCTATCTATCATCAATTATCATCTATCTATATAAACTCACACTCAAAAATTTAATTTGCCTTAGGTTGGTGGGACTACAAATAAGTTTTTTCTTCTCCATTTGCCAAATCTTGTTATGCTTTTACTTTTTTTTTTTTTTTTTTTGATTTTTCCGAAGCTGGAAACGGGGAGGCAATCAGACAGACTCCCGCATGCGCCTGACCGGGATCCAACCGGCACACCCACCAGGGGGCGATGCTCTGCCCATCCGGGGCATCACTCTGTCACCTGAGGCAGAGGCCAAGGAGCCACCCTCAGCGCCCAGGCCATCTTTTGCTCCAATGGAGCCTCGGCTGCGGGAGGAGAAGAGAGAGACAGAGAGGAAGGAGAGGGGGAGGGGTGGAGAAGCAGATGGGCGCCTCTCTTGTGTGCCCTGGCTGGGAATCGAACCTGGGACTTCCGCACGCCAGGCCGACGCTCTACCGCTGAGCCAACCGGCCAGGGCTTATGCTTTTACTTTTAAAATAATAAAATTTCTAAACCTCTTTAGACTCTATAAATTTAACTATTGATTCTAAACTTCATTGCAAGAAAATTTTCCACAGAAAGTTTACTGAACTAGTAGGCTTTTATTCAGCGGCTCGTGAATGGGGGCAGCTTCCCATCTCAGCAGATATAAAAGGAGCTCTGAGAGCATTTTACAGACCAGAGTGAACAGGCACAAGGAAGACACCCTGGGCCTTTGCTGACTGGTTAAAACAGGATGCTTTCTCTCTGCGCAGCAAAGGGAATCATGGTAGCTTGTGCTGAGCAGGCCAGCGCCAATTGGTTGGCCCAGGCCTTCCTTTTCCAGGAGAGCTGAGCCTAGAAATGTAGATTAGGTTCTGGTTTGCGGATGTGGGGCTTAGCACAAGCGAGTGCATCTTGGGGCTAATTTCGGTTACTTTAAAAACTTGGACTAATATAAATATCTTTTGTTAAATTAAAAAAGAAAAGAAAAAGGAAAGGACAGGGCTGACCTGTGGTGGCGCAGTGGATAAAGCGTCAATCTGGAACACTGAGGTCACTGGTTCAAAACCCTGGGTTTACCTGGTCAAAGCACATATGGAAGTTGATGCTTCCTGCTCCTCCCTCCTTCTCCTCCCTCTCTTTTTTTTTCTCTCTCTCCTTACTCTCTAAAAATGAATAAATAACTTAAAAGGTTTTTTTTTAAAAAAAAGACGTATGCTCATTTTGAGAACCAGATCTAAAGATACAATGACCAAACGTATCTCGTTCCATTTAAAAGATAAGGATGCAGAAATGCAGTGTTTTATCCCAAAGCAACCCATCTGTGTCTCACTCAATTCTCTTGTCCTCTGTTTATAAAATTCTCCGAGGCCTAGAAACTCCGATGGTTGTGGATTCATGCTAATCTATATGGTAATTTATAAATACACTGTCAGGATTTGGAAGCAGAGCTTAGGTTTTGCAAGCCAGATGATCTCTAGGTTCTCTTGATAAGCTTATTTCAGTCATGCACTGCATGCTCCCTTGCTCACCAGCGTGACTGGAAGGGATGATTTGTGGGAATCTGCTGTGAAGATCCTTCGCTGAACACAACCCACAGCATTTTCCACTGGGTCACTGGACGTGTCCTCCCTGGGAATGCCTTCTCCAGCTAAATGCTGATTTTCCCTAAAACATGTATCAGGTTTATGTGATTTTATGGCCGTGTGTACCCCCTTACTAATCTGAAGAAATTAGGTATTACTTCTGAAAAGAGCAGTTGGTGAACGGAACCACAAGGGTGTGTTCCGATGAAAATCAGTCTCCCACTCTCCATCCCCTTCCTTTGGACTCTGCATTTGAACAGGCCCGAGTGATAGCTCCAGAGGACTGTTACCAGAACCCCAGTGTTCTGAACTTGAGTCTGCCTGCCTGCGTGCGCTGGCCCAAAGGAATACACGAGAAGGAGTTTGCAGTATGGAAAGAAAAAACAGTTTAATATTGAATTGGCTCTCTATAGAGAGTTCATGCTTTAAAGATAGGACTCCCCAATAACATGTGGGTTACAGATTAAATAGGGCAAAATCACAAGACACTGTGAGGTTTGGGGTTCAAGGTCATGCTGGGAACTGATTGGTTGGAGGTGAGGGAAAGGTAATAGATTATTTCTTCAGATCTCGAGGACAGTTCGAGATAGGATCTCTGAGGTCCTATCTGGCAACCCTTTGCCCAGTCTCATGGGACAGTAGCTAGAGGGTCTTTTCATATTAGGGCTCAGGAACTGAAACATAACTCAGGGCAGATGCTATCTTTAGCTTGCCAGAGGTCTGGACCTTGTGACCTTAGTGGGTCCAGATACTGTTCTCTGCTGCCTTGGGAACTGCTGGTTATCTGGGGGAAAGGTTAGGTCTCTGAGGAGTATGAGAAGGGGGTGAGGGAATACAATTTCTAGAGCTGGAATTTAAAATTAAGTATTATCAAAGTCATAAGGGCCCTTAGTTTCAGAATGGCTATGTTATGATATTTTTTAAAAAGGTATTGGGTTTTTTTTTTTTTGGGGGGGGGGAGGCATCGATTTGTTGTTCCAGTTATGCATTATTCATTGGTTGGTCCTTGTATCTGCCCTGACCAGGGCCCGAACCCGCAACCTTGGCATATTGGGATGACACTCTAACCAACTGAGCTACCCAACCAGGATGATTTGTTTTTTTCATTTGTTTCATAAAACTCTGTTCTATAATGTAAATAGTATATGGGAAGTCTGGTATCTGGGAGGACACTAAGCCCTGGGGATGGTCAGATCCTACAGGAGAGCCGGGCTTTGCTCCTTGCCTGTTCTGTTTCCGTCCAGCAGCCTCTCTCGGTCCCATAACAATGAAGCAAAGACCTGCCCCCACGGGGCAGTGGACATCCAGAACACAGGGCACTCGTGGAGCTCTGTACATGTCCCTGAGTGAGTGAGTGATGTGTGGTAGCCAGTTCCCTGCAGGGCTCCCTGATTTGCCCAAACCAGTCAGGCTTGAGTATAGCGTGGGTTGAATTTTAAGCCAGTTTCATCTAGATCAGGGGTAGTCAACCTTTTTATACCTACCGCCCACTTTTGTATCTCTGTTAGTAGTAAAATTTTCTAACCACCCACCGGTTCCACAGTAATGGTGATTTATAAAGTAGGGAAGTAACTTTACTTTATAAAATTTATAAAGCAGAGTTACAGCAAGTTAAAGCATATAATAATAATTACTTACCAAGTACTTTATGTCATATTTTCGCTAAGTTTGGCAGAATAAATCTTTATCAAACAACTTACTATAATTAAATCTATCTTTTTATTTATACTTTGGTTGCTCTGCTACCACCCACCATGAAAGCTGGAACGCCCACTAGTGGGCAGTAGGAACCAGGTTGACTACCACTGATCTAGATCAACAATTTTCAACTGGTGTGCCGCAGAATTTCAGTGATTAGTTTATGCGTGCCATGAGAAGAAAAAGGTTGACAAGCCCTGATCTAGACCATCCTCCCTGGACCCTCCTTGAATATGCATAATTAATCTCTTTTAAAACTCCCAGTTGTCACTGAATGTCCAAGAGCAAGAATCAGAGCAGTAAACTGAAGCATGTGCAAAATAAAGGGACACGGTCTGGGTATAGAAAATATCACATGGCCCCTTCAGTTCCCTGAAGGAGTCAAGACAGTGGGCACATCATGGTCGGGTACAGAGATGGCCAGAAGACCATGACTCGGCCCTCTGGTTGCCAACCACCTCTTAACTCCACTGTGAAGATGGGAGGGAGCCCGGAACATCTAGAGCTGCTCCTGTACCAGCAGCAGGGGACATGGCAGCAGGCCTTCCTGGCTGGCACAGAGCCCATGTGGACCAGCAGTCTCCACGCTGCCCTGCAAAGCGCCGTGGCAGGGTCCCGCTCACGCTTCTCGACCTGAGCCTGCTTATGGGTCACATTGTCACAAAACTTCCTGTGTGCACAACATGTGCAGAGATTTAAAAAAACAGACAAACAGAACACCTTAAACCGCTTTTGGTTTAAGCCACTAATCAAACATCTCATTTTACAAAGTTAGGAAATACATGCGTTTAGGCTCCAAGAACTCGATGTCTCTCCCAGGGTCATGAAACCAGACTGAAACAGGGCTAGCACCAAAACCCGACTCCCAGCTCCTGTTCCATTCTGGGAGCCCCACCGAGCTCATTAGTAAAGGAAGTTGAATTCAGGGGCGTTGTGGTGGACACACAGGCATTGCTCCTCTCTACAAGTGGATTCCACCACAGAGAAAGCTTCAAGATTTTGTCTGATTTATAGAAAAGTGTTGTTTAAATTACTTAAGCTGAGTCATTCAACATTTATCAACCACCTCATATGTGCCAGGCAGACTCCAGAGACACAGCAGCCCTTATGTTCGTGGAACTTATTGTCTTCAAAGAGATACCGACCGTTAAATAAAATTTCCCGGGGCTGAGAGACCAACGAAAGAGGTTGACAAACTCCATCATTATATCAAAAGTTTACTAAGGGAACTTGCATACGAGGGAGACACGTCTTAGGCGGTGGCAAGATGGTGTGTATATCCTCAGTGCCACGTGGCGGGTGCTGAGGGGTTTTATAGACTGGGCGGGATGGAAAAGGGCACTGGTTGTGACCTGCCCCAGATTAGGGAAGATGATTTACATACTTGCCTGGCGGAGGGTAACAGACTCTGCTAGGAACCAGCGTGTCTGGAGCAGCGGAGAGGGGCCAATCAGATAGGCTCTGGGATTTCCAGGAAGCAATTTCTTCTGGTCTGAATCTAGCTGGTGGGTCCGGCAGTGGTCTCTCCTATTCCAATATGTATGCAAATAAATCAATAGAGTGTAGACATTATATTTTAGGGCAGGAAAAACGTTTTCTTCAAGGTTCTTTCAACTGATCTAATAATTAAATCTACATGAGACATTAACAAGAGAAAATAACCAAATGTAATTAACATACACACATGTGAATCTCACATACCCGAAAGGTTCAGAGACAGAAAGGAAACATGGGTACATATGACATTCTGAGCTGAGGATGAGGTAAGGCACCTTGGGGACGAAGGTCAGTCTCAGGGCGATAAGAAGAGCAGATGCTCAGTAATTAGAAGTTTGCCCTGCCCTGTCTATAGGTTAAGAAAGGTGATCTCTGATAATCTCTTATTTCGGGCAAGGTCCTAATTCAAATGCTTCTAGGTAGTTAGGGGAGGGGCAGCAGTTTCTCCTGAACCCGAATAACCCCCGTTGCCTTTAGCTCTAATCTGCATGCCACAGAGGCACATTTGGGGGGACTTGTTCTGAACCCCTACAATCTAAAATTGCAGAGCACCCCCTGAAGGGACAAGTACAAGGTGCCATGAGAGCATACACATAGGCAGGCCTGGCCAAGCCTGGGGATCATCAGAGAGTGGTCTTCTGTGGAAATGACATTCGGGCTAAGATCAGAAAGATGTGCAAGAGATAACTGTATACATAATCATCTGTGATCTTTATTGAGCATTTACCTAAGTCAGGCTTCACTTGTTACATTAACTTCTTTAATCCTCCCAACAACCCTGTAAGGCAGGTATTGCTCTTTGATTCATTTTACAGATGAATAAACAAGCAAAATGATGTAATTCACATGTAGGCCTCTAGCGCCAGGTCTTGCTCCGTATTGGAAGGCCGTGAGGGTGGGGGTGGGAATGACAGGCGCTGAGATGGCTGGAAGCACGGGGCGGATGGTCTGGATGAAGCTCGCAAAGTCAAGAGCCACATCATGTAGGTGAAATAGTTTGTGATATTTATGCCCAAAACTGTAGTGTTTTGCCTAAGACCAGTAAGCAATATTTTCATCCAGGGAGCACGTGATCATATTTATGTTTTGGAAAGATCACTGCAGCTGCTGTAGGGAGCCTGGGTTAGAGAGAGGGGTAAAAGAGATACACTGAGACCAGGTACGAGTCGTCGCAGTGGCCCGGCCATAAGATAATGGTGACCACAACTGCGGCTTGCCAGAAAGATGTACAGACACGGACAGATAAAAGCAGTGTCTGGTGGAAGTGAGCACTTTCAAATAATTAAAAAGAAAGAGTCAAGTCTCTTAGAAGCAGTGATATGAAATATGCTAATTACCAATTTTTTTTAAGTTGAATTTATTGCGGTACAGGTTCAGGTGTGCAACTTAATAAAACCTCATCTGTGCACCAAATTATTTCTATCCAGCCTTTTATAGAAAGTTTGGAAGTTCTTAAACCGGTTCCCATGTATGTTAAAACCATAACGTGGACTGCATTAAAATACTCTATAACTCATTCAGCCAATTAAAAACCATGTCACAGGTGTGCTCCTTGGCACCTCTGTCACCACATGATCCACCCTCTCAGCCCCTTCTCATCTTGGAACGATCGCATTCCTTAGGGGCTGCTGTGGCCAGGGCTCCCAGGGTAGGGCAGGGCAGGGCCCTCCCTGGTAGGTTCCCTCAGACACCCACCATGTGCTAGGAAATGCCCCATTTACCAACTTTAAATGTCAGCCCGCAACTTCACATTTTCTTCAAGTTTGGTTCCCAGATTATTTTTTTTACTAGAGGGCTGGAATAGAGTTCTGGTGAATAACATCTCTCCTGCCAAGATGCCGAGTTGGGTTTTTAAAGACAGATGTGTGGCCCCATGTGGAGAGAATATCTGGGGTGTGAGCATTTGGGGCAGAAAATAGAATGGTGTGGAAAATGTGAAGCCCTGCTCTGTTTTCTCTGCCCATGGTCTTCTGGGGTTGCCAAGTTGAGGGGGAGCAGAGAGGGCTCAGCTGTGGAGGAGGCAGAGACTAGCTACAGGGGGAATGTCCTCCTGGCACCTGAATAAGTCTATTTAAGACACAGATGGCATCTCTTGTTTTAAAAAAAAGGGGGACATCACACACTTTCAGTACTGGAGAATGTTCCCTGTAGGATGGGATCTGGGGTCCATGGCTCTTTTTTATAGAGTGTATGTTGATCTGATGAGGCATTTGACCGATCATCAGATTTCTAACTTTTACACTCTGTTCAAGTTCAGATATGGCTTTAGATGGCTGAAAAATGCAAGCTAAAAAGAGTCAGGCTTGTCCTTCTTTTGGGTTTGCAGGAAACTGCAAGACTTCTCTTTCTGAAACTAATTTAATGCTGTTTCCTCCTGGACGTGTGTTCTGCGCCACCTTGTGGGTATATTTGGAACTGCACCTCCCCAAGCTGTTCAGGGCTATGAGAATCATCCACTGGTAACCCTTGCCAGCGGAGAAGGTAGGAGGGGGGCTACCACACACCCTGGCCCTCTGAAGTAAAAAGCAGTTTCCAGGCTTGCCCAAAGAAGGACCAGCACAGAACAGAGTGAGATGAAGAGAATGTTAATCTGCCCTGCTACTGTGCAATGCTGCAGATCACCTACGATTGTCAGCCCCTAAAGCTGTACAATGCAGATGGAGATGGGACAGGGGCTGCACTGCATCTCACGTCAGGTGCTCAGTAAGAGTAAAGTTCCAAGACCTTTTTCTTTTCTATTTTCCAAAGGGAGCAAGAAAATGGGAAACTAAGGTTGGCAACAGCTCCTTCCTGCTTGTGAAGTGCTGGCAGTCGCAGCTGCAGGGGCTGCTCTTGGCACAGGAGCAGAGCAAGGGTGGGTTTCCCAGATCCCTCCTGTAGCTGGTCTTCGGTGTAAAGACAAGCCCAGAAACAGCGTAGGGCAGTAGTCCCCAACCTTTTTTGGGCCATGGACCGGTTTAATGTCAGAAAATATTTTCACGGACTGGCCTTTAGGGTGGGATGGATAAATGTATCACGTGACCGAGATAAGTGTCAAGAGTGAGTCTTAGACGGATGTAACAGAGAGAATCTGGTCATTTTTTAAAAATAAAACATCATTCAGACTTAAATATAAATAAAACAGAAATAATGTAAGTTATTTATTCTTTCTCTGCAGACCGGTACCAAATAGCCCACGGACTAGTACCGGTCCGCGGCCCGGGGGTTAGGGACCACTGGCGTAGGGCACTGAGGTGCAGTCTTGGGCTTGCATCTGACCTGACCAGTGGCCTTCGGCGACCAGCTCTTGCCGGCTTTGGCAAGTCGTAGGTTGTGTTGGTCAGTGGAGGGAACAGAGCTCCAGTACCTCACAGCCCTGCTCTTCAGTGTGCCCCCTTCACACACCACCCATGTGACCTTGGGAACCCTGCCTGTGACCACCAGTCTTCCGGTCTATAAATTGGGGCTGATAAGATCTGCCTCCTGAGATTTGTGCAGGATTAAATGAGATACAGCCCCGGCCTGGCTCTGGCTGACTCTCACAACTGGTCTGTGTGAGTAAGCAGCACGAGCCGCAGTTCCCTGGGCCCTCGAAACACCTGAGAGGAAGGACTGCTCCTGGCTGTGGTGAGGGTGGTGCTAGAAACAGCAGCGGGTCTAGAGTATCCATCCTATCAGAACCAGCCAGTCTAGGCCATTGTCTCCGAGGAGGTAAGCTCTGAGCTGTCGCGTGCCTGAAGGAGGGGTGCAATTACAGAACCGAAACGTGCCAACTGATGCAAGGCCAGGGCTCCCTACCCTCTTCAGGCATGTGGCCGGAGGCAGTGGTGGGTGGGCCTCTCAGCCTCTGGGCGTGAGTGGCTTCGATGCTCTACTCAAGGTCCACTTTGAGACAGGAGTCAGCACAACCACTGGAGTGAGGTCTGGTTGGGGCAGGGGGGTTGTGTGGCTGCTGGTCAACCAAAAGGGTGAAGGTGGCGCTTCCAGAAGTCACCGAGGGGACCCACGATTTAGCCACAAAATCTGAAGACGGCCCTTTGTCATTTCTGTTCATGTTTCATCAGAGATTCTAAGCTCTGGGAGGAGGGGGGTTGTTTAATGTTTCTAAAGGTTTCCATCGCCTCATAAGAGAGCTATACATTTATTATCTACCGTGTGCCAGGCACGGCTTGGGAGTTTAGACAGTCTCTCAGCAGCCCTATGAAGTAGGAATTAGTTCACCTGTTTTACAGGTGAGGAACCTTAAGTGCAGTGAAGTGGCTGTTCCACCTGGCTGGTGAGAACGGGGCCAGGGCGGGCTAGAGTCAGGAGAATGTCTGCAGCATTGCACCTTTGTGTCCCCACAGCAGTGCCCTGGACTCAGGAGGAGCTCAGCAAGTGCCTGCTGAGGAGAGAACGGAAGGATTCCTCTGCTACAGGGCATTCAGAAACACGGGCAGGTGTCCAAGCAGGGCTCTGGGAGACCAGCTGTGCAGAGCAGCGGCTGGCAAGGCAGCGATTCAGAATTCACTGTCATCTGGCCAGTGACCTCTGGCCAACAGCCGGTCACGTACACGGGCTGACTTGATCAGCTTTGGCCCTTTTATTTTAGGCAAACCACCTTCCAAAGAGGTGCCGGCTGGGAATTATCCATTCATAGTCACCTCAGATGATGGACGGAAGGTTCCTGTGGTCCAGGCCTATGCTTTTGGCAAATACTTAGGCTATTTGAAGGTTGAGTTTGATGCAAAAGGAAATGTCATCACTTCATATGGAAATCCCATTCTTCTCAACAGCAGCATTCCTGAAGGTATGTGAAGTTCAGGGCAGTGTTCCCTTGAACCAAGAATTAGATGGCTGAATTGTTTTCTCCTTTTTTTTGGGGGGGGGTGTTAATATTTCAGGACAATACTATAATACTTTTGAAGAATCAGGCTTCTCCCTGAGTTTATCGTTTTCATGGGTAAAGATTTAAAACACACCCAAATGCCACAAATTCTCCTTTGCGCTTCAGATGCTTTTAACATCAGACTCCGTCCCTGCCTTGTGCCTTTTCAAGCTTGGCGCTGGCATGGGAAAGCCACTCTCAGCTCATGTCCAGAGAAGCAAGCGATTGAAGCAAAGGGGTCCGCACTGGGCAGAGCAGGGCTCCAGCCGGTCCCACCCCCAGCAGTGTGCCCAGCTTCCATGGCTTCCGTTTCTTTATTTATCAAATGAGGGAGTATCTTTCTTCCTTTTTTGTCTGGACTCAGAGTAAAAATATCTTTTATGTCATCCATTTTCATAAAGTACACATAAACACACTCCTACACTCCTCCTCGCCTGCCATTTTTAGCACGATGAGATCAGGGAGGGATGGGCAGTGAGGGGCCACAGGGCTCTGAAGGGTGATGGTCACGACTCGGACCTCTCAGCAGCCAGAGGGAGGGAACCAGACCACACAGACAGCAGAGCCTCCGCAGGCCCTTAGTGCCTGCCTGTGGGCCTCTCATCGCCCACTGCACCACCAGTGCTTTCCCAGGTGAGCCAACAGGAACTCATACAGATGTGATGAACTGATGTTCAGATACTCAGAATGCATTCAAAGTAACATCCTTTCCAGGTCTTAGTGCCAGGAAACAGAATAGAGGCTCCTAAGGAAATTTCATAGTCAAAATCAAAATGTACATAAATATGGTAAAGAAATGTCTTCTCACACAGGTAGGCCAAATGATGTTTGATTCCGTCTTCAAAATTTAGGTCAATGTGAAATCGGCTTTAACTGAAGACTGATTTTTGTTGTTGTTGTTGTTGATGTATCTATTTTGCTTTCTTCTAGATCCAAACATAAAAGCAGACATTAACAAATGGCGGGTAAAATTAGATAATTATTCTTCCCAGGAATTGGGGAAAACAATTGTCTATCTAGATGGCTCCACTCAGTCATGCCGCTTTAAAGAATGCAACATGGGCAACCTGATTTGTGATGCTATGGTGAGTGGCCCCAGCCATGCGGGGCCTGGGGCGGGGGGGGGGGAGGGGGGAGAAAGGGGGGGGAGCAAGGAAGACAACCTGAAAGTTATAGAACTGAGCATTCCAAAAAAAAAAAAATGTGTGCCCAGCCAGAAGCTTGGCATGGATTCACACCAAGCACCTTGGGAAGGTGCACGAACTAGACCAACTGACTATCACTTCATCCATTTACAAGAACCGAAGCTTTTATTTTTAGGTGCTCCTTTTTGGATGTCTGAATTTTTTTTTTTTTTTTTTTGTATTTTTCTGAAGCTGGAAACGGGGAGAGACAGTCAAACAGACTCCCGCATGCGCCTGACCGGGATCCACCCAGCACGCCCACCAGGGGCGACGCTCTGCCCACCAGGGGGCGATGCTCTGCCCGTCTGGGGCGTCGCTCTGCCGCAACCAGAGCCACTCTGGCGCCTGGGGCAGAGGCCAAGGAGCCATCCCCAGCGCCCGGGCCATCTTTGCTCCAATGGAGCCTTGGCTGCGGGAGGGGAAGAGAGAGACAGAGAGGAAGGAGGGGGGTGGTGGAGAAGCAAATGGACGCTTCTCCTGTGTGCCCTGGCCGGGAACCGAACCCGGGTCCCCTGCACGCCAGGCCGACGCTCTACCGCTGAGCCAACCGGCCAGGGCCAGATGTTTGAATTTTTAATGTTTGCTTTTCTTTTGTAAGATGACCTGAATACACAAACTCTACTACTCTGAAGATGTAGTAGACACAGGAGGTAAACACATCTGCGTGGGCCTAACTCGGTCCAGCTGTGTCTCCCTGGTCTGTCCCCTTGGCTGCAGAGAATGAGGCCTCATGGGACTGGAACCTCCTTCACATGCAGAGGACAATACATAATTATAACGATAATAACAAGTCCTGTGGCTGAGCCAAATCACCCATGAAAAGCAGCCCTCTGTCCACCTGTCGGTGGTCAGACTGGTGTGGCAGCCCTCGGGGGCTGTGCCAAGCCAAGGTCTCCCAGGTCAGACTCCAAGTCCATACCCAGGGGCCCGTTTCTTGGTCTGTGCTCTGCATGGTGCCTGGGAAACAGACACACTCAATGTCTACCAAGTAAATGACAGCATTCACGCCTTCCGAGGTCAGAGCAGTCTGCAGGAGAAGTAATTCAAGAGACACCGATCTGTGTTGGATGTTTAGTGAAAGGTCCCAAAGGAAACACCAACAGGCTACAAGCAGTGCTTACCTCTCCGTTAAGAGACTGGGGCAGCCTGACCAGGTGATGGTGCAGTGGATAGAGTGTAGGACTGGGATGCGGAAGACCCAGGTTCGAGACCCCGAGGCCACCAGTTTGAGCACGGGCTCATCTGGTTTGAGCAAAGCTCACCAGCTTGGACCCAAGGTCGCTGGCTTGAGCAAGGGGTCACTTGGTCTGCTGCAGCCTCACAGTCAAGGCACATATGAGAAAGCAATCAATGAACAACTAAGGTGTTGCAACGAAAAACTGATGATTGATGCTTCTCATCTCTCTCCGTTCCTGTCTGTCTGTCCCTATCTATCCCTCTCTCTGAGTCTATCTCTGTCCCTGTAAAAAAGAAAAAAAAAAGAGACTGGGACAAGTGTAAGAAAACTTTCAGTTTTGCAGTGCTTTACTTTTAAAGAGAATGTATTCATTTTATTTCTCATAACTGAAAGTATATTTTTAAAAAGAAAAAGAAAACCCCAACCACCAGCTCTCCCCAGTGTCAGGAGGCTGTCTCTGTGCCTTCGAAACTGCTGGTTTGTGAATTGGCTGGAGACCTGGACAAGGAGGCCAGGGGTCTCGTTGGCCTGAGGCCTGAAGTTGAAAGGCTTTCAGGTCCTGCCTTCAGGGCAGGTATGGGGCCTGTCTGCCCTGCAGGAGCAGCGCCGCTGCCCAGTCTGCAGGGAGGCCCCATTCTGACCCAAGAGCTGGTTTCGCCAAGGCCCACTTAGCACAGGGCTCTGAGGAGTGGGGGCTCGGAGCTACTTGCTTTTCAAAGCCGGACCTGGACCGGTCCGGTATCTTATTGCGGCTTCTCAGAGCATACAGCTAGTTCTAACTCGACTTGAGAAAGCTCTGGGAACACAGGAGCAGGGGAGAAGCGGCTTGCTTTTGCCTCATAGGGCCAACCACAGTCCTAGAATTGACCCTAAGAAAGATGACCCCGAATAACTAATGTAAATTCATGCTACTGTTGCAGATCAACAACAACCTTAGACACTTGGATGAGATGTCCTGGAACCACGTGTCCATGTGCATTTTAAATGGTGGCGGCATTCGGTCTCCCATTGACGAGCGGAACAACGGTATGCTCCCAGGCTCGGGGGCGTCTGCTGGGTGTTCTCCCTCTGACCGTGCCTGTGGGCAGCCTCAGCGGATCTCTGCTGCCAGCCAGGCCCCAGAGTGTCAGCCCCTTCAGGTTGAGTTAACTGCTACTCAAGTCACAGTGCTTAGCCCAAAGGGTACACACACACACACACACACACACACACACACACACACGTGTTCTTGTATGTGTTTGTACACAGAGGCAGCGGGCAAGGGTTAGTGAACCCAAGGTTGATCTAAACTCTGACTCACAAAGTTAAATAAGAATTGTTGCTGGATGACGCAGGGTATTGACAGCCTCCAGCCTCCTACCTGGAAAGAGAAAAGTAAAATTGTCTTCTGTGCTGGAAAACGTGCCACTGGATCACACCCTCTGGTGCGTGTGCAGAACCAGGTTTCACTCTTTGCTGGAGTAAATCAGCTGAACAGATGCTCAAGATGCTCTTGCTGTCATCCATGATCCACTGTCAGAGCCAGTCAGACTTGGTTAAGGCCTAAACTCATCTCATTTCAATCAGGGACAGGCAACAGGGAAACTTTGCCTGTCTGGAGGACTTCGGCAATGCTTACCAGCCACTGAAAATCCGGCCTCCGCCCGGAGAGCCAGAGCAGGCACAGGTGACTTTGGAACCACAGCCGTTTACAAGCCCCTGCCATCTTGCCCAGCGGTGGAGGGCACGGCCACAGGCCTCTTGAATCTATGCCCTCCCTAAGTGTCAGGAACCACTTAGACACAGCTGGTGCTGATCGAATAGACATCCAGGGCCTTGCGTCCCCCTCACCTCCTCCTCCAGTCCTAAAAAGAACTGGTCTTGGGGTAAGCTTATTCTCAGGATATTTCCTTCCTGCCTCTTCACCTCAGGCACGATTACTTGGGAGAGCCTGGCTGCAGTGCTACCCTTTGGAGGCACCTTTGACCTGGTCCAGTTAAAAGGCTCCACCCTGAAGAAGGCCTTTGAGCACAGTGTGCACCGCTACGGCCAGTCCACCGGAGAGTTCCTGCAGGTGGGCGGTAAGTCACCTCCTAGATGTGATGGGAGTTCCTGCTGGCTGGCTTAGCTCCCTCTTCACCACCACCTCTGTGGCCAGGCTTGCTCAGGTTTGCCTCAAGCCACCAGTGCATAGTCTCTTAATGGCCATGGACTCCCAGGCCGCTGAGATTAGGTCAGCATCAAAGCCCCACAGCCCTGATACTGAGCAATATTTGCAGAGTCAGATTTGGACATCAGGTGGGCCCTCGGTAGGGGCTGGCCTTCCCAATTCTGAGCAGCACAGTTGGCTTGAAGTCATTTCTATTAAAATCTTAGTTGTTTAAAAATTCAGTACTCTTTATAAAAAATAAAATCTCTCCCGTGTTCTAGTCATAATCACCTGGAACCACACGGAGGTTCAAAGGCTGCCATGTCCAATGTTATTAACACGGATGTTTTCTGGGAGAGGCAGCCTACTACATAGAGGCACTTGATTAAAGCAAAGGGGTTCAAATGGGGTAATGCAAGGCTCCAACCCCAGCCTCACCCCCACAGTGGTTCCCATTGCTCTGTGATCTGGAGCAAGTCTTCAAGCTCTCTGAAGGCAGAGCGAACGCGCCCTGCTCATCTCATGGATACCAGGGAAAACTGAATGAAAATACATGCTTGCCAGATTGCCGCGGTCTACTGAAAGCCTTTTGTCAACAATTCCATAGTCCAGTGAATTAACCTCTACATTAATATTCTTGTTTGACTCTTGCAAGGCCAGTGGCCGAGGCCAGGCAGGTCCGCTTTGGATTCAGGCAGACGGCAGAGAAACTGCAGAGCTGGAAAGCTTTCGGCCATTACTGTTTTCATAAAATTCTCGCAATGGGGGACGAGCACACAAGCAGGGGAAAACCTCTTCTCAGGCAAAGAAACAGCAAAAACACTGGGACCTCACGGTAGCGGTCAGGCAGTCCACAATCTGCCATCCACAATCTCCCTGAGCACAGGCACCCGTAGCCTTTACATGGGCTATGCACTGTGCCTCTGCCATGTGCTCACTCACTAATCAAGCAAAGTGCTTGCAGCTGGTACACCAGCAAGCAAGCCTAACACATCCGTTTTCCCAGCAATTCTGAAACCATGTTCTGGCTTTATTTTTTTTACTGTAGGTGGTGGGCCCCTACTCAACTGGTGTGCTTGCTTCATTGAGTTCTCCCTTTGCAGAACACTATCGGGATTGAGGGGCTACCAGAGCTGGTGGGGCCCAGGCCTGTTTCCAGTGGGGTAACCCCAACATTCTGCATTATTCCAGGAGTGGAGGAAACAGTGGAGCTTTGATGCTCCAACACCGGGCTGGATAGTTGTATGTTTTGTGGAAGTCGCCCAAGTCCAAATTATTACTATTTTGTAGCCTTCAAAATTAATGTTCGGCATCTATTTCTTATTTTCCAGTAACTTGCTGAACCAAGTTACTGGACCATTGTTCAGGCTTTTACAAAGATGTGGTTTCTCCCTGCAGGGTCACTTCTTGCCCATCCTGGGCCAGAGCCAATCTTCCAGTGGTTCTGAAACCTCCCAGAAGAACCCAACCTAACCAAGAGAGAGTAGCCACAATGTCACCTCAATTCTCTTGATGAAATTTCACTCAACCTCAAACTAAATGAAAATCAAGCCCAGTGCCCCAATTCCAAGTTTTAGCCAAAATCTCTTTTTTAGAAAACAGAAACTTCCCTTGGGATCTAGGAAAAACATACAGACTCCTCTCTTTTCTAGGAATTCATGTGGTGTATGATCTTTCCCGAAAACCTGGGGAAAGAGTGGTCACACTAGATGTTCTTTGCACCCGGTGCCGGGTGCCCAGCTATGAGCCTATCAGAAAGAATGAGGTATACAAGGTGATCCTCCCAAACTTCCTTGCCAGTGGTGGAGATGGATACCAGATGATAAAAACAGAAGCATTACAACATGACTCAGGTAGGCACAAGTGCCTGTTCCTCTCCATATTCCAAAGGTACTCAAGATCAACAGCGCTGTTCCAAAGAGGGGACTACTCCTGAGGCCAGGATGGCAAAGCCAGAAACCAGATCCTGCCTCGGTGTGGCCAGCTCCCTCTGTTTGTGGGAATACAGCAGCACATCATTGGGGAATAAGTGCTTTTTCCCTTCCCAGCACACACACCCATCAATCCAAGGCCTAGGGAAATACATTTTTAAATCAAAAATGTTTTTAAATTCTTTAATGTACATATAAACAGCTATTTAAATTTAAAAATGTGCCTGGCCTGTGGTGGCACAGTGGATAAAGCATCGACCTGGAAACACTGAGGTCGCTAGTTCAAAACCCTGGGCTTGCCTGGTCAAGGCACATATGGGAGTTGATGCTTCCTGCTCCTCCCTGCCCCTCTCTCTCTCCTCTCTAAAAAAATTTTTTTAAAAATTTTAAAATGAGTTTTGCACTTATTGAAAAAAAAATACACTAAAACTTTAGGTTGGACCTAGAAAAATGGTTCCAATGTTCTTAAAGAATCTTTTAGTGTGAATGGGTTAAGGAGTACATAGGATATGACCCCGCCCTTTCAGCACAGTATGTTAGTGAAACAAGTTTTGGGAACCACACTTGACCCAGTCAATATTTTTGTCAGTATCAAGTGTCATTAGACCCCAGCCTTTTCAAAATCCATTTGAGGCCCTGGCTGGTTATCTCAGTGGATAGAGCATTGGCCTGGCATATGGACATCCGGGCTCAATTCCTGGTCAGGGCACACAGAAGAAGCAACTATCTGCTTCTCTCCCCCTCCCACTCCCCCTTCTCTCCCTCTTCCCATCCCACAGCCAGTGGCTCGATTGGTTTGAGTACCAGCCCCTGACACTGAGGATAGCTCGTTGGTCCAAGCATCAGCCTCAGGCACTAAAAATAGTTCAGCTGATTTGAGCATTGGCCCTAGACAGGGGTTGCCTGGTGGATCCTAGTTGGTATGCATGCAGAAGTCTGTCTCACTATCTCCCCTCCTCTAGCCTAAAAAAATAAAAAAGGAAAAAGAAAAGGAAAAAATCCATTTGAGAAACACACATGAGCATAAAGTCCACTGGGAGAATATACTACCCCTTCCTCTCCTCAGGGGTAGAAACCAGTGTGCTTACAAGACACACACACAGCTTCTCTGAATCTTCAGGAGGGAGTTCTACTAGCTTCCTCCTCAGCCTTACCACGGAAGACCTGCCATTCTAGCTGCTTGTGCCAAGGAGGGTAGAGAGAAGAGTCTGTGCAAAAGAGGCAGCCCTTCCTGGGGAAAAAGGCACTGGGTACTTCTGTCCATTCCATGATAAAAGATGGAAAGGCAAGCTTTAAAAGGTGTTCTCTTGCCTGACCTGTGGTGGCGCAGTGGATAAAGTGTCGACCTGGAAATGCTGAGGTTGCCGGTTCGAAACCCTGGGCTTATCTGGTCAAGGCACATATGGGAGTTGATGCTTCCAGCTCCTCCCCCCCTTCTCTCTCTCTCTCTTCTCTCTCTCTCTCTCTCTCTCTCTCCTTCTCCTCTCTAAAAAAATGAATAAATAAGAAAAAAAGGTGTTCTCTTTAGTCCCACAGTCATCAGCCCACATAAGACAAAGAAGCTGATGACTATGGAGCAACCAAGCCCAGACATGGGTGTTGGAGAGGAGCCCATACAGGAGGCTGAGGAAGCCTTGGCCCCAGAATTTCTCAACCCTGGCTGGATTAGAATCATTAGGGTGGCATTTTAAATTAGCTACCAATACCTTGGCCCCAACTTTTAAGAGATTCTAATTTAATTAATTGAGTTGGGAGAAAAGTGTCTTCTAGTAATTCTAATGTATACCCAGGGGTGAGAACCAGAGAGGAGTCCTTTTTTTAAGTATTAGAGTGATATATTTTAATTGAGATTTAATTGAAACATAACATTAGTTCCAGGTGTACAACATATTGATTTGATCTTTGTATACATTGTAAAATTTGTATATACTGTGGTGACAATAAGTCTTCTACTTAACATCCATCATCATACATTGTTACAAAAGAAATATTTTTCTTGTGATGAGGACTTTTAAGATCTACTCTCTTAGCAACTTTCAATTATGCAATTCCGTAATTATAGTCACCATACTGTACTTTACATTCCCAAGACATTTTATAACTGGAAGTTTGTACGTTTTGATCTCCTTTATCTATTTCTCCCTCCCCTCACTCCCAGCCACTGCTAACCACCAGTCTGTTCTCAGTATCTGTTAGGTTGGTTTTGTTGCTGTTGAATTCCACATATAAGTGAAATCATATGGTATTTTTTTTTTACTTATTGCACTTAGCATAGTGATCTCAGGATCCATTTGTGTTGTACCAACACAATGGCAAGATTTCATTCTTTTATGGCTAATAGTGAGTATACATATGGTGGGGCAAAAGTAAGTTTACAGTTGTGAGTATGCTTTGAAACACAACTTATTCTTTTATTATTATTTATTATTGTATTATTTTCCATACAAACAACTATAAACCTACTTTAGCTCCACTCTGTATCTACATGTCACAATTTCTTTATCCATTCGCCCACTGATGGATACTTAGGTTGCTTCCCTTCCTTGGCTACTGACAACAATACTGCAGTGAACATGGGGAGGTATGTATTTTTCAAATTAATGTTTTTGTTTCTTTGGATACTCGGTAGTGGAATTGCTAGAAACCCTCCATAAGGTTTTCTGCAGTGGCTGTGTCAGCAGAGCAAGTGACCCCTTGCTCAAGCCAGCAACTTTTGGGCTCAAGTCAGTGACCATGGGGTCATGTCTATGACCCCATGAGAGCATCTTTTCTTTTGCCTGTTGGCCATCGGTATGTCTTCTTTGGAAAAATGTCTATTCAAACCCTCTGTCCAATTTTAATCATATTTTTTTTTACTGAGTTGTATGAGTTCTCTATATATTTTTAATATTAACCTCTTAGCAGATATATAATTTAGAGTGGTATTCTTAAAATAAAATTTTGTTGGATTCCTATGGGTTTGCTATAGTTACAGGCAATTAGAATTTTATCAGCTGTCCTCTTTTGGAAATGAAGTCTCCATTGTCTCTCCAGCACTTATGTGAAATTTGACAAGGAAAACTGCTCCTGCAGCCAAGCAAAAGGAAGCCACTTATGTCTTAACTAATTTCTTTTGTCCCAGTTTCCTAAGCCCCTTGTTCTGGAATTGTTTAAAGGCAATGATGTCAACAATATCTTTCTTGAGTCTGAGATGACTCTGTTCCCCAATTATCCAATATTGAATAATGTACACATTCACACCTGGAACATGAAAAGGCAACCAAATTCTTTGCACTTATGAACACCACTCTTCTTGTCTTCTGTGACACTTTATCTCTGCTGATCAAAAGCATATCTTCCCAATTATAATTACAAAAACTTAAAGAAATGCATTGGTTTTCCTCTCTTACTGTTCATTGATACCTTTTCTGTAATTAATATAATGTATTTTTTTTCTAGGTGACCAGGATATCAATGTGGTTTCTCAATACATCTCAAAAATGAAAGTAATTTATCCAGCAGTTGAAGGTCGGATCATGTTTTCTGCAGGAAGTCATTACCGTGGAAACTTTTCTCTAATACTTCTCTCAATTTTGGCAACTATCATTATTTTATACCAATAGCCAAACATTCTCCTTATCATTAATATGTGAAGCTGCATTTTTCCTCCGATGAGATTCAAGCATGCCTTTCAGGAACTGTTTTGGTAATGGCACAGACCATCCTCACAGGCTCCTAGAAGCTGAGCTTAGACGGTCTTAAATGAAGACACTGACATCATCACTCAGGATTGACAATTTAGTGAACACACAGGAAAATAATTTAAAATGAGCCCGAGGGGAAAGCCAACCATCTTTAGTTTACATATGCAAATTGTAAACTGTTCAGAATACTTAATGGTCTCCTCTCTTCATAATTATCAATAGCCCCAAGCTCATGGATAACAAGTCTCCGCTTTATTTGTGGTCTCTATTTTCTTTTCCTTTTTAGCTCCTGTAAGTATAGCAAGTTTAATGGACTAGGCACAGGGTGTTCTCTTTTGTGCCACCTATGTGCCTTTGATGAATGAGTCAGAGAACAAATGATAGTGTTCCTTGCAGGAGATAATGGGACAGGCCAAGTCAGGGGGCTGGGAGAAAGAGAAGGACAAGGTACCCAAGAGAGATTTACTTTATAGAAAGAGCTAAAGGACATTTAGATATATTAAATAGATATTTGCTAAAGAGTAGCAGCATAGTGCCTGACACATGGTATTAACTGTTAATAATTTTGAGATTCTATCAGTTTTTTTGACAATTTATCATTTGTCTTTTTCATGTAAGAATTGTTTTTTTGTGTGTCTGAGTTTTATTTTCTTTGCTAACCCCTTCCCCTTTTCCACCGCCTCCAGTCCCCTTCCCCTCTGACAGCTGTCAGTCTTTTTTCTGATCTGGGAGTCTGATTCTATTTTAATTTATTTCTCCCTTAACTGTGTCATAAAAAGAGAACCTTTTAAAACAAGGTGTAATTCTTTTGTTTCGTTTTCCCCCTCAGCAAGTAAAGCAAGAATATATTGGCTGTACAAGAGGAAAGTCAGAGAAAAGGAAGGCCTTGGAGACAGGTTCAGGGAGTTAGCCCAGGAGGAGCTGACACCACCTAATTGCTCCCTGGTTGCAAGTCTCTTGTGGGGACCCTTAGAGCTTAGGAGAAAGAGAAAGACAAGGAAAACTACGCCTGGGAGCAAGAAAGGAGGAGGGGAAAGGCTCAGGAGTGTTCCTGGAAGAGAGAGCAAACAACAAGGTGTAATTCTAACCTGCACCTGTTCCTGCCCAGAAAGTGCCAGGACTGTACTTACTCTGGTTGCACCAAACACACACACACACACACACACACACCTCCCCCAGTTATGGAAAACGTACAGGGGAGACAAAGTATACAACAGAAGTTTGAAGTCCATTCTACCTCCAAATCTGAACAATCACTGTTAAGTCATTCTCACGTCTAGATATGAGAACTCCTAGCTGGAAGTGAGCCCCTCATGGTGGGTGCTCAGGAAATACTCAGACTGATGAGATGATTTATGCCCAAAGAACAGATACTTGCTTAAGGTGGTAGTGAGGGCATGTGAACCTGCTCAACATTGCATAAGTGATCCAATGAGAAATGGAAACCTTCACCTTAAAAAATAGTGAACACTCTCCCAAGCCCAAAAAGAGTATCTACAATAACCACAAAATAAAACAAAACAGGAACTTGTGTGGGTGGACCCTAGGGGAATATGGAAGGAGTTTCTAGGGTACTAGAGTGCTCTATGCCCATGTTTGGTCACTGGTTCACTCAGGCTAGTTCAGTGTGTGAAATCCATTGAGCTGTACTTTTACAATATACTGTATACACATTTCCAAATATATTTATGAATAATAAAATGTTAAATAGCAAAAAGCAGCTAGTTTTGGAGAAGAAATATGTTTCTTAATGTTTACAAATAAATACTCTTGATACAAAATGTACTTTTAAATTTCCTAACCTCTGTATAAATGTTGCAATGAAAATATCCTCCATTCTATGTATATACACATTAGCTATAAACTAATGTCAATAAGATTGTAAAAAAATTAGAGGTGCATTTGCGGTATTATTTTATGTTTGGCCTAGTAAAACAGGATCAATCCTACTGGATTACAAACTTTAAAAGAACATTTTTTAAAGTTTCTATATATGTGTGCATGTATTGTGCAGTGGTTTAAGAAATGTCCCCCAAACAATTTGCAATTATAAATACCAAACAATAAGACTGAATAATGGTTCTTTGTCTTTGGGAGCTATTTCTTTTCCTAAGTGAACACCTATAACCCAAGACAATATGACTGAATGAAAACTCTTGACAGTTTATCACTGATATCATTTCCCTTGATCACAGACCGCTTGCTGTTTGATAACCCTCCCTCTTATTCCCCTTCTCACCCTCAAAAAATAGAAAAATGCAGGTAGTTTTTAGGTAGAAGAGTAATAAAGAATATTTTAAGTAAGACTACAAAATTATCAGGCTTTCATATACAAAACCTAATCTGGAAACAATTTTGAGGCCTGTCATGCTAGTTAGCCTAATTAGTGGTGGTTCAGTGGATAGACTGTCGACCCAGGATACTGAGGGTCCCGGTTCAAAACCCAAAGTCGCCAGCTTGAGCAAAGGCATGCCAGCCTGAGTATGGCTTGAAACCCAAGATCGCTGGCTTGAGCAAAGGGTCACTGGCTTGGCTTGAGCCCTCCAGTCAAGGCACATTTGAGAAGTAATCAATGAACAACTAAAGTAACACAGGTATGAGTTGTTATTTATCTCTGTCCCTTTCTCCCTCTCACTAAAAACCAAACAAACAAAAAACCCACCACAGGCACACTCCAATTCAAACCTCTGCACTTGCTATTTCACTACCTGGAAACTGGTTCCCAAATATCTGCACGGCCTGACTCCTCCCCTCCTTCAGGTCTCTTCTTCAGCATCCCGTCCTACACTATTTAAAACTGCAAGCTTCTGCCCATACCACTCTACTTTCTGTTTTTCTCTGAACACATTACTTTCTAACATATTATATTATTTTATTGTGTCTCCCTCAGTTTGAATGTAGGCTTATAAATGTTAGTTTAGATTCCTAGCATCTAAAACTGGCACATAGTGAGTGCTCAATACACATTTGTTGAATTGAATGAATCACGCATATTCCCTCTCGGACCTCTCTGCCACTCCCCTCACTCAGATGAACAGCCAGTCCTTTTCTCAAGCATCACCGCCTCCAGAGGAAATAATTATTCTACCTAAAAAACAAACAAACAAACAAAACAAAAAAACCCACATTCTTTTCATTGTAAAGACTAATCTGACTTTTTTATTTTAACCCTTCTAAAACCAGAGACCAATTAACTCTTCCCCAAGATGGCTGCCTTTCTCCAAAGATTAAATTTTGTAGCCTCCTCCCCACTCCCTCATATGAAGGTGATTACAATTTCCCTAAGGGTATGCCTTTTCCTCCCCCCCCCCCCATTGTTCTACACCAGAGATTAGCAAAATATAGCCTGAGGGCCAAATCCTGCCTGTCCCTGCTTTATGAAAATAAGGTTTAACCGGAAACACAGCTACACCCATTACCTGGGGTAAAACAATACTTTAATATAATTTTATAGAAAAAAATCCTAAATATCAAATTAACAAAAAACAGTGAAATAAAAAAACTATTTTTCACTGGATTTAACAATCTTCTGGGGGCCAGTAGGCCTCAGGTTAATGCTTTCCCCTCTGTGTACACAGCACTATTAAAGATATATCCCTATACACATAAAATAATATTCCTGAATATACATAATATTCACTGAAATGGAAGTCCAGTATAGTGGACTAACAAGACATTCATTTGCTCATTCATTTTTATTCTAATGTTGACATATCTGAAATTACAACTTGTATACTGCTCACAAAAATTAGGGGATATTTCAAAATGAATGTGAAGTGATAAAATACCCCCTAATTTTTGTGAGCAGTGTATATATAGTATTTGTCTGCTAACAAGAGTGGCAAATAGACTTGCATATATTCTACTGTAAAGGCTAGTTGTTTTTAGTCAAGAAATGATCATTTAAGTGTTTGCTTTCAACCATTTTTCAGAATCTCCTGGTAGCTATTACTAAATGATTATTTATTATTATTATTTTCTTAGACAATTAAATTTAACAGGGTGATACTGGTGAACCAGGGTACATAGATTTAGAAAAAACATCTCCACATCATTTGGACAGTCGATTATGCTGTATACCCATCACCCAAAGTCAAATCATCCTCTTTCACCCTATATTTTGTTTCTCTTTAAGCCCCTCCCCATCTCCTATCCCCCTCCCGCTCTATCCTTCCCTTCTCCCTGGTAACCACTGCACTTTTATCTATGTCCATGAGTCTCAATTTTGTGTCCCACTTATGTATGGAATCATACAGTTCCTAGTTTTTCTGATTTATTTATTTCACTCAGTATAATGTTATCAAGGTCCATCCATGTTGTTGTAAATGATCCGATGTCATCATTTCTTATGGCTGAGTAGTATTCCATAGTATATATGTACCACTTCTTTATCCAGTCCTCTATTGAAGGGCATTTTGGCTGTTTCCTTGTCTTGGCCACCATGAACAATGCTGCAATGAACATGGGGGTGCCTGTGTCTTTATGTACCCATGTTTTCAAGTTTTGTGGGTATATACCCAGTAGAGGGATTGCTGGGTCATATGGTAGTTCTATTATTAATTTTTTGAGGAACCACTATACTTTCTTCCATAGTGGTTGCACTAATTTATATTACCACCAACAGTAAATGAGGGTTCCTTTTTCTCCACAGCCTCTCCAGCACTTGTTATTACCTGTCTTGTTGATAATGGCTAATCTAAAGAGTGTGAGGTGGTATCTCATTGTAGTTTTGATTTGCATTTCTTGAATAGCTAATGAAGATGGGCATTTTTTAATATATCTGTTGGCCATTTGTATTTCTTCTTGGGAGAAGTATCTGTTCATGTCCTCTTCCCATTTTTTTTATTGGATTGTTTGTTGCTGAGTTTTTTTTAGTTCTTTATTTATTTTGGATATTAGTCCCTTATCTGAGCTGTTGTTTGAAAATATCATCTCCATTTAGTTGGTTGTCTATTTGTTTTGTTGTCAGTTTCTTTTGCTGTGCAGAAGCTTCTTAGTCTGATGTAGTCCCATTCATTTCATTTTGCCTTTACTTCCCTTGCCTTTGGAGTCAAATTCATAAAATGCTTTTTATGGCCAAGGTCCATGAGTTTAGTACCTACATTTTCTTCTATGTAATGTATTGTTTCAGATCTTATATTTAGTTCTTTGATCCATTTTGAGTTAATTTTTGTGCAAAGAAATAAGCTGTAGTCAAGTTTCATTCATTTGTATATAGCTTTCCAATTTTCCCAGCACCATTTATTTAAGAGGCTTTCTTTTCTCCATTGTGTGTTTATGGCTCATCAAAGATGATTTGACCATATATATGTGGTTTTATTTCTGAACTCTCCATTCTGTTCCATTGGCCTGTGTGTCTATTTTTCTGCCAATATCATGCTGTTTTGATTATCGTGGCTCTGTAGTATAGTTTGAAGTCAGGTATTGTAATGCCTACGGCTTTATTGTTTTTCCTTAGGATTACATTAGTTATTCGAGGTTTTTTATGGTTCCATATAAACCTGATGATTTTTTGTTCCATTTTCTTAAAAAATGACATTGGAATTTTGATGGCAATGCATTAAATTTGTGTATTGCTTTAGGTAATATAGCCATTTTAACTATGTTTATTCTTCCTATCCATGAACAAGAAATAATTCTCCATTTCATTCTTTTTCAATTTCCTTTAATATAGTTTTGTAGTTTTCAGTATATAAGTCCTTTACATTCTTTGTTATCTTTATTCCTAGGTATTTTTTTATTGCTACTGTAAAAGGGATTATTTTTTAGTTTTTTCCTAAGGTTTCATTGTTGCCATATAAAAAAGCAATAAATTTCTGTATGTTAATTTTGTATCCTGTGACCTTACTGTATTGATTTATTGTTTCTAATAGCTTTTCTGTGGCATCTTTGGGGTTTTCTATGTACAGGATCATGTCATCTGCAAAAAGGGAAACCTTTACTTCTTCTTTCCCAATATGTATGCCTTTTATTTCTTTCTCTTGTCTGATTGCTCTGGCAAGAACTTCCAGTACTATGTTGAATAGGAGTGGAGAGAGTGGGCAACCTTGTCTTGTTCCTGATTTTAGAGGAAAAGTTTTCAGTTTTTACCATTTAGTATGATGTTAGCTGATGGTTTGTCATAAATGGCCTTCATTATGTTGAGGTATTTTCCTTCTATACCCATTTTGTTGAGTATTCTAAAAATAAAAGGATGCTGTATTTTATCAAATGCTTTTTCTGCATCTATTGATAGGATCATATGGTTTTTGTTCTTTGTTTTGTTGATATGATGTATTACGTTAATCGTTTTTATGTACGTTAAACCATCCTGTGTTTCTGGGATGAATCCCACTTGATCATAATGAATTATTTTTTTGATGTGTTGTTATACTCAATTTGCTAGTATTTTGTTTAGGATTTTTGCATCCGTATTCATTAGAGATATTGGTCTATACTTTCTTTTTTTGTATTGTCCTTACTAGGTTTTGGTGTGAGAGATATGCTGGCCTCATAAAATGTGTTTGGAAGAATTGCTTCTTTTCCAATTTTTTGGAAGACTTTGAGAGGATAGGAACCAATTCTTCTTTGAATGTTTGGTAGAATTCACTAGTATATCCATCTGTCCCCAGACTTTTTTTTTTGGTGGGGGGGGTGATAGTTGTTTGTATTTCCTCCCTGCTTATCAGTCTATTTAGGCTTTCTACTTCTTTGTGATTCAGTCTAGAAAGATTGTATTGTTCTAGGAGTTTATCCATTTCTTCTAGATTGCTGAATTTGGTGGCATATAATTTTTCATAGTATTCTGTGATAATCCTTTGTATATCTATGATATTTGTGGTAATTTCTCCTCTTTCATTTTAGATTTTGTTTATATGAGTCTTTTCTCTTTTTTCCTTACTGAGTCTTGGCAGGGGTTTGTCAATTTTATTAATCTTTTCTAAGAACCAGCTCTTTGTTGTATTAATTTTTTCTATAGATTTCTGTTCTCTATTTCATTTATTTCTGCTCTAATTTTTATTATTTCTTTTCTTCTGCTGGTTTTGGTGTGCCTCTGTTCTTCTTTTTCTAATTTGTTAAGATGTGATGTTAGGTTGTTTACTTGGGCTCTCTCTTCTTCACATAAGCATGTAATGATATGAACTTCCCTCTTATTACTGCTTTTGCTGCATCCCAGAGATTCTGATATGTTGTGTTGTCATTTTCATTTTTCTGTATATATCTTTTGATTTCTTCTTTTATTTCTTTCTTGACCCACTCTTTTTTTTTTTTTTTGTATTTTTCTGAAGCTGGAAATGAGGAGAGACAGTCAGACAGACTCCCGCATGCGCCCGACTGGGATCCACCCGGCACGCCCACGAGGGGTGATGCTCTGCCCACCAGGGGGTGATGCTCTGCCCCTCCGGGGCGTCACTCTGTTGTGACCAGAGCCACTCTAGCGCCTGGGGCAGAGGCCAAGGAGCCATCCCCAGCGCCCGGGCCATCTTTGCTCCAATGGAGCCTTGGCTGCGGGAGGGGAAGAGAGAGACAGAGAGGAAGGAGGGGTGGGGGTGGAGAAGCAAATGGGCGCTTCTCCTATGTGCCCTGGCCGGGAATCAAACCCGGGTCCCCCGCACGCCAGGCCGATGCTCTACCGGTGAGCCAACTGGCCAGGGCCGACCCACTCATTTTTTAAAAGTATGTTGTTTAATTTCCACATTTTTGTGGGTGTGTTTACTTCTTTTTTACAGTTGAATTCTAGTTTCAAAGCCTTATGGTCAGAGAATATGCTTGGTATAATTTCAGTCCTTCTGAATTTGCTGGTGTTAGTTTTGTGGCCTAGCATATGGTCTATTCCTGAGAATGCTCCATGTACACTGGAGAAAAATGTATACTCTGACGTTTTGTGATGAAATGTCCTGTAGATGTCTATTATGTTGAGTTGTTCTAGTGTTTCATTTAAGGCCTATATTTCTTTGTTGATTTTCTGTTTGGATGAACGATCTAAAGCCATCAATGGTGTATTGAGGTCTCCAAGTATGACTATATATTTTTCGGTTTGCATTTTTAGATCAGTTAGTAGTTGTCTTATATATTTTGGTGCTTCTTGGTTTGCTGTATATATATTAAGGAATATTATGTCTTCTTGATACAATGTCCCCTTTATCATTATGAAATGTCCATCCTTGTCTCTGGCTACCTTTGTTATCTTGTAGTCAGCATTGTCAGATATGAGTATAGCCACTCTTGCTTTCCTTTGGATATTATTTGCTTGGAAAATTGTTTTTCAACCTTTTACTTTGAATCTATTTTTATTCTTGTAGCTTAGATGTGTCTCTTGAAGGCAGCACACTGTTGCGTTTTGCTTCTTGATCCAATCTGCTATTCTGCCTTTTTATTGGTGAGTTCAATCCATTTACATTTAATGTAATTATTGACACCTGAGGATTTCCTATTGCCATTTTATATACTGCTTTCTGATAGCTTTGTCTTGTTTGGTTCTTCTTTTTTGTTTTTCAATGATTTGTTTGGTGGTATTCCATACTTCTACCTTCTTGTTTCTTCTTTTTTTAAGCTATGTGTTTTAGTAGTGGCATTTTTGGGGTGGTTACCATTAGTTTATTAGAAGAAAAATTATCATATTTATTAGAGTCCATTATCTCATGAGTACTTCTGCACTCTTATCTTGCTTTGTTACTACTGATCTTTATCCTCTCCCTTTTTATGTTAGTGTTGTCACAGATTATCCTTGTTTTTATTGTTTTTGTTAAAAATTTTTACTTGTAATTTTGTCATTTTATTCTTTGTATCTGGTTGGATAACCCCCTTTAGTATTTCCTGTAGTGGGGGTTTTCTGGTGATAAATTCCCTCAGCTTCTGTATGTCTGTAAATGTTTTCATTTCCTCTTCATATTTGAAGGATAGCTTTGATGGATATAGTATTCCTGGTTGGTAGTTCCTCTCTTTCAGTACTTTAAATGTTGGGGTCCACTCTTCTATGGCTTCTAGAGTTTCTGCTGAGAAATCTGGTGATAGCCTAATGGGCCTTCCTTTACATATTATATCCTTCTTCTCCCTAGCTGCATTGAGGATTTTTTCTTTGTCATTGATTTGTGGTAATTTCATTACGATGTGCCTTGGAGTAAGTCTGTTTGGGTTGAGGTAACTCAGTGCTCTTTTGCTTCTTGGATTTGAGGCTCTCTTTCCACAGGCTTGGGAAATTCTCGATTATTTGTTTCAATATATTCTCCATTCCCTTTTACTTCTCTTCCTCTTCTAATATACCCATTATTCTTATATTGGTCTTCCTAATGGAGTCAGACAATTCTTGTAGGGTTTTCTCATATTTTTAAATTTATGAGTCTCTCTTATTCTCTCTGTAGTATCTCTAGTTGTCTGTCTTAAATGTCACTGATTCTCTCACATGGCTTGTTCTGTTGACTAAGCTTGTTACCTCATTTTTCAGTTTGTATATTGAGAATTTCATCTGTTTGGTTCTTTTTTATAGTTTCAATTTCCTTGGTGAAGTACTCTTTTTGTTCATTAAGTTGTTTTATGAGCTCACTAAATTGCCTTTCAGTGTTCTCTTGTATCTTATTGAGTATCTTTAGAGCTTCAATTTTGAATTCTCTGTCATTAATCTCTAAGGTTTCCATGTAATTGTGGGTTTTTTTCCTGGAGATTTTTCATTATCTATCTGAGCTAGGTCTCTGTCTTGTATATCCATCTTTGATTTTTTTTTCCTTGATGGCGTTTGCGGGTGGTATTGTTAATAACACCAATAAGAGATAATTATTCCTTTTTTAATTTTTATTTATTTTTTATTTTTTCATTTTTCCGAAGCTGGAAATGGGGAGGCAGTCAGACAGACTCCCGCATGCGCCCGACCGGGATCCACCTGGCATGCCCCTCTGGGGCATCGCTCTATTGTGTCTAGAGCCATTCTAGTGCCTGAGGCAGAGGCCACAGAGCCATCCCCAGCGCCCGGGCCATCTTCGCTCCAATGGAGCCTCGCTGCAGGAGGGGAAGAGAGAGACAGAGAGGAAGGAGAGGGGGAGGGGTGGAGAAGCAGATGGGCGCTTCTCCTGTGTGCCCTGGCCAGGAATCAAACCCGGGACTCCTGCACGCCAGGCCGACGCTCTACCGCTGAGCCAACAGGCCAGGGCGATAATTATTCCTTTTTTTGGCAGGGGGCACTGTACCACAAGATTTACCTCTGTGAGATTCTTGGGTGTTCTGTTAAAGCTTAGCTGTTGCCTTTGTAATGATGAAGGCAGGGCTGTTTCTTTGGTAGGAGGGGCCTGTTGCTAGGGCTCTACAACTTTATGATACCAGCACAGGCCAACCTGGAATCTTCCAGGGCCCTCCCCCACGTCCCAACAGAGCAGGGGATCTAGCTTCCAGGTGCCCTCACCTCTCACAGGAGAGAGCAGCCTGGAGAACTTGTGGAGGGGGGTCTGCCACCACTACTGTTTTCACAGCAAGGGGAGCAATGAGGAACCGAGAGCCTGGGGTGACAGAGTCTACTCAGTCCTCCGATACCACTCTAAGCACTCCAAGCACAGCCCTGGGTAGGGCAAGACACCCCCACAAGCTGGTGTCCCCGAGTTTCAGGAGCAGCTGTGGCAAAAATTGCAGATCAGGGGCTTCCCGTCCATACACGCTAAACTCCCTCTAGCAAGCTGGTGCCCGAGTTTCAGAGCTGGTGGTGCACAGATGCCCAATCAAGCGCATCTAGCACCACAAGGTTAAATTGTGCCAGTTGAGTGGGCAGATCAAGTGCGCCCCAGAGTCTTATGGGCTGATCTCCACAAGATATTTGCCTGCAGTTCTTCAGAGCTTGCCACTGGCTTTGTGTGCACCCCGTGCCTATAATAGCTCAGTCCTGCAATCATGAGTGCAGCAGATGCCAGGAAATAGCCCTCCTCCCTTTCTTGGTCATCACCCCTTACTCAGCTCCTTCCCCCCAGACAGACTCTCCTCCCAGCTCCTCTGGGTCTGAGACAAAGCCTGCAACAACAGTGCCTCCCTCCCTGAGGTCTGTGAGGAAGGAGACTCAGTCCTCTGGTATTATTTTTTTCTTCTGTGCTTTGGCCCACCTTCTTGTGTGATCATACCTTTGTCTATCTGGTATGTGTATATTTCAGGTTCACCTGGGGGTTTTTTCTCTGCATATAGTTATAGAATTTGTTGAAATTTCAAGGGGAGAGAAAAGGAGTATCTCTCACACTGCCATTTCTCTGACCCTTATAATACCATCTTATGTCCTTTATATTTTTCAAAGTGTCTTCCAAATATTTAATGTCATTTTATCCCCCCCAACCAGAAACACTGATAGTTGTTTCTATAGACACATTTCAAAATATGAAAGCTCACTCCACAGAGGACACTCTGTATCAAGACAGATGGAAAAGAATATGTAAAGTAAAATACTTGAAATACATCAGGGAACATATTTTCTAGAGATCCAGAAAGTGACTACTGTTGGAATTTAAAACTCCTTTTATGGGGAAACAGGAACATGAAGACTAGAGGAATAGATCTAAGTTTGAATCTTCACTTCACCATGCTCTCTGGCTTCAATACCCCCTCTTATAAAACAAGAATAATACCATCTCACAGTAGTCACTGTGATGGATAAAACTGATAATGTAAATAAAATGTCTGGCCAATAGATATTACATCTAGTTCCTTTCCCTTTTATAATGTGAATGGTTAATTAAAGTTAAATAGGGTAATAAGGGTGGATGGGTCTATAATACAATAGGATTGGTGGAAGGAGGAGGAGGGAGAAGGAGGAAGAAGAGGTAGGGAAGGAGGAAGAAAAGAGGAGGTGGCAGAAGGAGAGGATGGGAAAAGAGGGGAAAGAAGAAGAGGGAAGAGGAAGGGTAAGAGGAGGAATGGAAGAGGAGGGGAGGAGGAGGAGGGGAAGAAGAAGGGAAGAGTAGAAGGGGAGAGGAGGAGGAAGAGGAAGGCAAAAAGAGGAAAAGGAGGGGAAGAAGAGGGGGAGGAAAGGGGGGAAAAGGAGAGGGAAGGGGAGGAGGAGGAGGGGGGAGAGGAGGGGAACAGTAAGAAGAAAGGTCTTTTTCTCTTTCTCTTCCCGTGCACTGACACACACAAGTTATGTAAGCACACCTACTGTGCTGGCACCCATTCTTGCACTTCCCAATCTCCAGAACTATAAAAATAAATTTCTGTTCTGCAAGCCACCCACAGTCTATGGCAGTGGTCCCCAACCTTTTTTGGGCCATGGACCAGTCCAATGTCAGAAAATATTTTCATGGACCTGCCTTTAGGGTGGATGGATAAATGTATCACGTGACCTGAGACAAGCATCAAGAGTGAGTCTTAGGTGGATGTAACAGAGGGAATCTGGTCATTTTTTTAAAATAAAACATTGTTCAGACTTAAATATAAATAAAACGGAAATTAATGTAAGTTATTTATTCTTTCTCTGCGGACTGGTACCAAATGGCCCCCGGGGCGGTACTGGTCTGTGGTCTGGGGGTTGGGGACCACTGGTCTATGGCATTTTGTAATGGCAATCTAAGTAGACACATAACTTTTCTCAACTAAATAAACAGAGTATCACAATGTAGAGACAAGTAGTTAAAGATGTCATAAAAAGGGCTGTAAAGTATTTTATTTTTCTAGTTCACAATCACGATTAAATAATAGTGTTCAAAATGTTATGCATATAAATGTGAAGGGGTAGTCTAATTAATTTTCTGCCTGTCCCTGAGAAATTACTATAAATGTTTAAGGTTTAATATTAAAGCACTCTTTCTCACACACTCATACATAGTCTACAGTTTTTAAGCAATTAAAAATATAATAGAACTACAGACAAAATGTTTACAAAAATTTACAACACCAGCCCTGACCTGTGGTGGCACAGTGGATAAAGTGTCAACCTAGAACTGCTGAGCACCCATTCGAAACCCTGGGCTTGCCTGGTTAAAGCACATATGGGAGTTGATGCTTCCTGCTCCTTCTCCCCCCTTCTCTCTCTCTCTGTCCTCTCTAAAAAACAAATAAAATCTTTTAAAAAATTACAATACCTAATGACCTTATTAAAAAAAAAAACCTTGGAAAAAGTGAACAATATCATCAAATGAGTTTTTTATCCAAATTTTATTTTAGAGTTCCCACATAACCCAGCTTAGTGCCTACCACATGGCTGAAACTAAATAAATATATTCTGAAAGAACACTATGACCAATAACCAAACAGAAAATACTCAATTTGGAAGATAAATTTGTTTCAAGGAGAAAAGCGAAGCATAGGAAAAATCTTGAAGTAGGATTCTAAACATTAAATCTTAAAAAATAATCATTTAAATTAACTTTCCTCCAGAAATACAGTGAATTCTACATTTTTCTTTTGAAGAGACAACTGACAACATAAACCAAAAATCTACTTGACTAAATTGCTTATACCTATAAGCTTTTATAATATAGACAGTTACATACATTTGGTGAAATGTAGTTGCAACCAATCACAAATAGTATCAATAACTATGCAGTTTTTATACCTAAAAGGACTTTGACCTGTCAGTCATCCAACAAAAGTAAGAATTCCTTTGTTATAAAAGAAAATCATAAAAGATAATCTTTTTAGACACAAGGTTAACTTTGCAGAAAATGAAGAAAAAGGGGGAATTAATCAAAAATATATTAATTCGATCCTAGCCGGTTGGCTCAGTGGTAGAGCGTTGGCCTGGCGTGTGGAAGTCCCAGGTTCAATCCCCGGCCAGGCACACAGGAGAAGCGCCCATCTGCTTCTCCACCACTACCCCTCTCCTCTCTCTCTGTCTCTCTCTTCCCCTCCCGCAGCCGGGGCTTCATTGGAGCAAAGTTGGCCCAGGGGCTGAGGATGGCTCCATGGTCTCTGCTTTAGGCACTAGAATGGCTCTGGTTGAGACAGAGCGACGCCCCAGATGGGCAGAGCATTGCCCCCTGGTGGGCATGCCGGGTGGATCCCAGTCTGGCGCATGCGGGAGTCTGTCTGACTGCCTCCCCATTTCCAACTTCAGAAAAATAAAAAATAAAAATAATTAATTCTAAATAAGAAAACAAATAAGATCTTACTCCTATTTCTCCACACCAAATATAATTATTTTCAAAATGACACAATACAAAGGTTATTGGTCTTATCTGTTTACCCCAGATTAGAAGGAGATTATGAATTATCTCTTTAAAAAATGGCAATAACAAGTGATGTAAGTCTAATAAAATTTACATAACAAGTGTAAAATGAAAGGCCATGAAAACCAGTCACTTTTATTTATAATTAAGTTTGTTAGTCTTTATTAAAACAAAAAAATCAAAATTTCAAATACAGAATTACATGATATATACAAGAATATACAAAAGTAAAAGAAAAAACAGTATATATCTACTACACTAGCACAGAAGAAATTTCAACGGATTATTCTATCTCAAATCCAAATGTTTACATCCAGGATGTCACAGAGGTTACTTCCTTTTGTACCTAAAGTAAAAATAAATCTATTTAATAGAAGACAATAAAAAAGAATTCATTTGTGAATTGCCTAACAGTTCCATAGTCCTAATCCTAATGTTTTAAAATTCTACTGAGACATGTGTATATGTAAATACACACACACACATATATAAATGAAACCAAAATAAATTAGCTGGCATATGCCTCAGGTAATATCTATGTTTTAGATATGAGAAAAATGACAAGGTGTAGGGCAGTGGTTCTCAAACTTTTTGAAGTCAGGGTGCATTTAAAATCCTATAAATAATTGTAGGCGTACTATCGATATATACAAATTTCTGAGAAAAATGTTATAATAATTAAGTCAAATATTAAAGAAAAGAAATGTAAAGTGCAAGTATGCTTTTATAGTAATTAAATGAAATAAATATGACAAAATTAAATTTATTCTGACATTAAAAACCATTTTTGTTATATTTTTTGAGTTATGCTTTTTAGAATTCATAAAAAAAGAGGGGTTAAATATAAAAAAACGACAAAAAAGTTATCTCTATATACAGTGGAACCTTGAGATACGAACAGACCAACATACGAATTTTTTAAGATAAAAGCTGTGACTCGGTCTGTATTTTTGTTTGAGATCTGAGCAAAATTCCGAGATACAAGTCATGATTCAGGAAGCTGCCGCTAGTTGGCACATTGGTGCACGAATCCAGTACTGACTGTTTGATATACAAGTTGACTGACTTACGAGCTCAGTTACAGAACAAATTAAATTCGTATCTCAAGGTACCACTATATAGATACATTCTTAGTAAGATTTAGTAAATTTGGCAGGTCCCAGTGCAAATGTGTTAAGTTTTTTCTCTCTTGTGTTTATGAGAAACATGAGCCTGATGTGTCCTAGTAATTTCTTCAATGTTTGGGCATATATTTGAAAGGCAAATTCTCATTTTTTCATCAATACATTGAAGAATTCCTCTCTTTTTACTCTTAGTTGTGTTGAGTGCAGAAAACATCAACCATACATAGCATCTTAACTTTACACCAAACAAAGGATAGAAGAAACTTGCCTCCAGTCTTTCCGGGAGGCAAGAACATGGGAGGTAGTGTAAACAATCCAGCACCACAGCTTAACAGCCTTTTACAACCTAATCAGGCAAGTGAGGTGGGGGGTTAGGCAGACTGTCAACTTACAGTCAATTCCCCATACCTCTATTCCCCAAAAATCTAAACTCCAAAAAGTCCCCAACAGGCATATATTTCTCTGGAATAGCACAGGGTGCACCTAGAAATCTTCTAGGGCGCACTAGTGCGCCCTGGCACACACTTTGAGAACCACTGGTGTAGGGGCAGACCTTATAAATTCTCAAACAGAAAGCTGAAGATTTCCTGTACTGATTCCTGTGTAAATTGAACTTAACATGTCCATAACTGCCACCCTGTTTTAATATACATATAATAATACTATAACAAGCTTATAATTTATAGGTAAATAGTCCAAATCTGAGTTCTGTGAAACTGGCATTTCATTTTTATACCACAACCTTGAAGAGTACTTACTTCATCTGACCAAAGGGATTAGTCAAAAAATAAAAAGAATAAAAAATAATGACTTAAATCTTTGCTCAAATCTAAACATCCTCAAAAGCCAATATAATAATAATAATATTGCCACCCTCTTTTGAAATTAATTTTGTGCTCTTGGGTTAATTTAAATTCAGCTGGTTCAAAAATACTTGACTAACATACCCAGTATTCAGCATTGCAAAAGACAGCCCAAAGAACCCGGCCCATTCTAGTGCAAGGACTTAACTTCATACCTTCTTCTGGAAAGACTCTACAGAGTGTAATGTTCTTTTCTACTTTTAATTAGGAAGGGATGAAGTCAAGGCAGAGGCTATTCAGTTCCTGACACCAAAATACATTCTATGTTTGAGCATGTTGAATAAAAAAAATAGAGCCACTTGTTAAGGTTGTTCATTTTTAAAAGAATCACAGTCACAAGGATTTCCTTAATTTTTATGTCCCTATTAAAACAAATGTCAGTATATGATTAAAAACATAAAGAATAAAATTGCTGCTTTTCAGTTACCTTATTGAGCTCAGGAAACAGTTCTTGTATCACAATGTCCAATAAAACATAAGTCAGCTAAAGCACCAAAAAAAAATTTTAAGGCTTAGACAAAGAAAGCCATAAAAATGATAAACACAAAATTCAGGACTGTGGTTACTTCTAAATGGGAAGGCAGGGAACAGAAATGACAATACAAAACAAGCACAAAAGTGGCTCCTAGTATCTATAATGCTCTATTTTTATAATGAGTGTTAGATACTCATGTGTTCACATGTGTACTTATTATTATGCCTCATTAATTCAATTTATGTTAGATATTTTATATATAACAAAAATTTTAAAGAACAAGCAGGATACAAAATTGTAACTGTATTAAGATCTCAAGATATGTTAGACTCTAAATATAAAAATGTTAACTGTGGTTAATGATAACTATGTTATCTAGATGATAAAATTCTCAATTTCTTAATTTTTACTTTATTTTATGAATTTTCTGTATATTCCAAATTCTCTATGATGAATATGTTTATTTTAAATCAAAACACTTCATGTTATAAAGAAAACAGGGTAATCACTGAAAAAGAGTAACACAAATAAAACCTACTGTTTCCTATTTGAATGTTTGAATTATACTGCCTTTGGGCACTTCACGGTTAATAATATACCAGATCCCTACAGTGTCATTCACCAAACTTAGCCAACTCCAGTCAACGTGCTTTAATGAATTTTACCTGCTTGTTGAGAACTGGCTGCTGTAAGCCATCAAATAGAAGCCTGGTGCTTTCATACTTGGTTTCTTCACCAATACACTTGACAATAAGATCTAAACAAGAAAGTCACATGTGAAACAATTTTATATTGTAAAGTGATTCATCATTAACTAAATCATAGAAAAAAATCTGTTTCCTGGAAATTATGCAAAAACTATGAATCAGAATTTTCTTTCCTTTTTTTCTTTCTTTCTCTTTTATTTTTATTAAGTGAGAGTCAGGGAGGCAAACAGACTCCCACGTGTCCCAACAAAATCCATCCAGCAAGCCCCCTACAGGGAGATGCTCTGCCCATCTGGGACCACTGCTCCATTGCTTGGCAACCAAGCTATTCCCACGCCTGAGGTAAGGCTATGGAGCCATCCTCAGCGCCTGGGGCCAACTTGCTTGAACTTTCAACCCATGGCTGTGGGAGGGAAAGAGAGAGAGAAGGGGGAAGGGTGGAGAAGCAGATAGTTGCCATGAATTGAACCCGGGACTTCCACATGCTGGCTGACGCTATACCGCTGAGCCAACAGGCCAGGGCCCAGAATTTCTAAACCAGGGTTTCTGCAAGGGTTCTATGGTCAAGTTGAAAAATGCAGTATCAGGTATCCTCTTTTTGGAGATTCACAATACACAAAGAATATTGCAAACACACAGAATGTTGTGGTAAAGAAATTTGCCTCTATTATTAAGGGATAAAAGACAGTTCAAAAATAATACTTATTTTATTATTCCATCCAGGAAAAACAAAGTAAATCCCTAAAATTATGTCTGTACATTTCTATACATACATGTATAAAAATGTATACAAAAATGTCTGTGAGGATTAACATCAACTGGAGCACATGGAGGGGGCTATTTCTGCACAGTGGGAAGAGAATGGCTCTGACTTTTTACTCTACTGTATATATTTTCATGTTTAAATATCTTAATATCAGAAAATAAAGTTTAATTTTTAACAGGGACTTCCCTCAATGAAAATGACCACTTGGTTTCTGTACTATTTGTATAATGATCAACCATCTTACAGAACAATCCTTTTAGGAGATATTTAAACACTAGTTTAGTGTTCAGAAAAAAGTCATGTATTACTCCTATTATCAAAAACAGTCAGTCCTTATTTTTTTTTAATTTTTTTAAATTTATTTTTAATTTTTAACTTTATTCAATTTTTTTTGAGAGAGAGAGAGAGAGAGAGAGAAGGGAGAGAAGCAGAAAGCATCAACTCTCATATGTGCCTTGGCCAGGCAAGCCCAGGGTTTTGAACCGGCGACCTCAGTGTTCCCAGGTCGACACTTTATCCACTGTGCCACCACAGGTCAGGCACCAGTCAGTCCTTATTAAAATCTCTAAATATTTCCTCCCAAACAGGAAAAGAAAATCATTTGTAAGTAAATGAAGTGCTCAAATATTTGTTTCTTCCCCACAATCATCAAAAAACTCATAATGCTGTGCATAGAAAATTCTCACTTTGTTTGCTTCTATGGGGTAACTTTAACCCGCAGAGGCAAAAAACAAATTCAATTTACAATAACCATAGTAGATCCTTGATATTTTCAAGCTATGTAACCCAATATGGATCTTTTTGAATGCTCTAATTCATCAATACTACACAGAATTTCCCAACTAATATGGATGGAGAATAATGATTCCTTAAGATCCTTTAGGAGTCAGTAAGAATTGAGACGTAAAGGACAACTGAATGACATACTAAAATTACTCACTAGCTACACTATTCCTGCCCAAATGAAAGTCTTCAAGTAAATGTGATTCAAATTTGTGCCTCAACAAATAACCCATTATTATATTCATTGGCTTTCCATGTTGTTCCTGAATAACAAAACCAAGACTGCTAAAACTGTGAATGCTGTATCATATTATAAAACAGGTAAGAAATTATTGCATTATTTATTTATAGAAGACTTAGTCAAAAATAAGTTTTGTTTACTTTTACATTCTGACCAGAGATTTAACTTAACTGTCTTCACAAAGAACAGAACTACTCTGGGATAATCTTTCAATGATGAGAATTCTGTAAAGTATAATCCTTAGCCCTCTTCAAGTCTTACTCTATATTTTCTCCCAGGGCATTATTATCCACTCACACATTTCCTCTGTATCTCTATCCTGTACCATCATTCCTTTAATTACCAACCTGGATACCTGAATGCTCATTAGTCATTTCCTCCTGAATAATGTATAGGCACTTCACACTAAAAAATGTCTCAAACTAAGCCCTGCCCAGCCGGCTCAGTGGCAGAGCATCAGCCTGGTGTGTGGAGGTCCCAGGTTCAATTCTCTGCCAGGGCACACAGAAGAGCACTATGTACTTCCCCACCCCTCCCCTTCTCGCTTCTCTCTTTCTCTCTTCCTCTCCCGCAGCCAAGGCTCCATTGGAGCAAAGTTGCCCCAGGTGCTGAGGATGGCTCCATGGCCTCTGCCTCAAGTACTAGAATGGCTCTGGTTGCAGCACAGCAATGCCCTAGATGGGCAGAGCATTGTCCCCTGGTGGGCAGGCCGGGTGGATCCTGGTCAGGTGCATGCAGGAGTCTGTCTCTCTGCCTCCCCACTTCTCACTTCAGAAAAAAAAAAGTCTTACACTAAGTATCCTCTGCTTAACCCCCAGAGATTTTTTCTTTGTATTTCCCACCTCAGTAAGAGGTTACTACCATTCATTTAAATAGTGGCCTGAGCTGACCTCCTTTACAGGAAAGGTGATCATCCTCCGTCCTTTGAGATATCTGTGACTTGAGCATGACTCTATGATCACATGTATGTTTGACTGCATATTGTCCTCCTGCTAGACTTGAGCTATCCAAGTATACTTTGTTTATCCCTTATACCTCTACATAGTGCCTGGAACATGGAAGGTGCTCAATAAATTTGGAATGAATTTTGATCTTTTAGTCATACACACTAGTATAGCTCTTCTCATGGTAGAGTGGACAGCAGGACCCCAACTGTCTCACAAACATGTCACTATGACTACTCTGTTAATGTTATTATTGAAATAATCCATTTGTGTGCATAGAAACAGCCTTGTTTTAAAATTCTTAGTGCTATCATCATAAAAACCAATTTTTTCTTAACGGTTTAATTTTATCGGTCCTTATAACTATTTCTAAAATAAAAACTCACAGTAAAATTTAGCTTCCATATTTACTATACATTTTTACCTCAAAGGCTATTAATTTATATTAAAGTACTTCTTAAATATTACACCTGGAATGTAATTCATCATTTCTTCAAATGTCTGTTTTGCTCGTTTTTGCTTGTCTTGGAGAGAGCGAGGTTCGGTGTTTTCACAGAATATAGCATCTAAAAAGAAAAAAGAAGTATTTGCTGAAATTTTCACCTATTTTACATAAAGTATTTATTTTCTCATAGTAGAAATACTAATAAACCAAATAAAAACAAGACTTCTCATTCTTTTAGAGCCAATTAAAATAACTGACAGTACACAGAACATGAAACAATCCATGAGAAAATACAAACCTCTGAGAAGTGTTATAAGTGAAACTAAACGGTGCTCCTGAAATAACTGTTCTAGTTTACAGTGAAGATAGTAGTCAGTATACATTTCCAGGGTGTTTTTAAAGAGGATTCGAGTTCCCATTAAGAGATGATGAAGCCAGTCAGGAACTTGGAAAACCACCCGTCCTGAAAAGATCGCAGGGAATACTTCAAATTTATATTTTAACATTTTCCAATATAAAAAGCACAAATGCTCAGTATTTTATTTGTAAACACTAGTAACTTTAATATATTCAAGACCAATTGCATCGAATTCTTATAAAAGAAGTACTTTCAATTTTTAAAAAAGTTATAACAGGGCAATACTTAAAAGCACTAATTTGCATCACAGAAGAAATATGATACATAAATGACAAACAGATTTTAATAGTAACCACAGTGATCTTACCTACATACATCAGGTAATCATAAACTCCTTCTACAGTCATCATCTCCATAAAATAATTTTGATTTTGCTTTCTTTCTGTATTCTCAGCACGGTTTGCATTATTCTTAAACAGGTCATTGAAAAGCTAAAGTAAAAGTTGAAATAACAAAGAAATATGTACTTTATTGCATCTGCTGATAACAATTACTAAGAATAAAGAAACACAGAGCAAAGACATTTAAAATTTTCTAATCAAAACAGAATATCAGGTTAAGATCTCCTTCTAAAATTCCACACTTATACTCAAAATTGAATTTTAAAAATGTTCCTGCCTGACCAGGTGGTGGTACAGTGGACAGAACATCATCTTGGGATGGTGAGGACCCAGATTCAAAACCCCAGGGTCGCCAGCTTGAGCACAGGCTCATCTAACTTGAGCACAGGATCGCTGGCTTGAGCATAGGATCATAGACACGACTGTATGATCTCTGGCTTGAGCCCAAATGTCGCTAGCTTGAAGCCCAAGGTCACTGTCTCAGCTGGAGCCCCCCAGTCAAGGCACATATGAGAAACAATCAATGAACAACTAAAAAAAAAAAAGGGCCTCCACTACAAGTTGATGCTTCTCATCTCTCTCCCCTTCCTGTCTGTCCCTCTCTCTCTCACTTAAAAATAAAAAAAGTTCCTCTAAAAATATTACATAAAAGTCTACATTCATTTCAGACACAGCAGATAATTCATTATCCATAAAAAGCCCCTTTGCTACTTTATATCAAAAGAAGTAAATGAACATATAAAGATGTATAAAAGTATTAATGCTAGCTACTTTAAAACTAGTATGATTTAATTATTTATTTATTTGTATTGATTTTTAGAGAGTGGAAAAGGAAGATGGTGTGTGTGTGTGTGTGTTTGTGTGTGTGTGTGTGTGTGTGAGATAGAGAGAGAGAGAGAAAGAGAGACAGAGAGAGAGAGAAAACGTGAGAAACACTAACTTCTTGTTCCACTTACTCATGCCATCATTGGTGGATTCTTGAATGTGCCCTGAATAGGGATCAAACCCACAACCTCAGCATGCTGGAACACTCTAACCAACTAAGCTACCCAGCCAGGGCCAAAACTAACATGATTTTTAAATTATAAGTTGCTGTTTAATTAAAGGGTGTTTAGAGGTGAACATTAAGCTTTAAGCAAAGTTCATGTGGATAGTAACAGTCAAGGCCCAGAAAGGACTTTGATTAATGTGAAAAAGATACAAAGAATTATGAATGAAAATATGCAACTAACTAAATCTCAATCTTACCTCCAAACTATGCAAAAAGCATCTATTATCAATAATAATAATCAAAGAGCAGAAATTAAGGAACTAAAAAAATTTTGACAGAAAAGATCAACAAAGTAAAAAAAAAAAATGGATAAAATCTTCAGCAAAACTAATCAAAGGAAAAAGAGGACACAACTAATAATGCCAAAGAATATAGAAAGAGAATATTATTGACAACTTTAGGCCAAAAACTTTTCAAATTTAGATAAAATAGAAAATTTCTTAAAAAATATAAACTATCAAAAAGTGATTCATAAAATAATAAACCTAAAAATTATAATCATTATTAAATTTGGTTGTAAAAAAAACCTTTCTACAAACAAAACTCAAAGCCTAGATGACTTCATCAACAAGGTCTATAAGTTATTTTTAAAAACTAGTAATTCCAGTAACTCTACCAGCAAATAGAAAAAGGTTAAAAAGGTTAATATAACATCATTATCAAAACCTAAGATTGCCCTGGCCGGTTGGCTCAGCGGTAGAGCGTCGGCCTAGCGTGCGGAGGACCCGGGTTCGATTCCTGGCCAGGGCACACAGGAGAAGCACCCATTTGCTTCTCCACCCCTCTGCCGCGCCTTCCTCTCTGTCTCTCTCTTCCCCTCCTGCAGCCAAGGCTCCATTGAAGCAAGGATGGCCCGGGCACTGGGGATGGCTCTGTGGCCTCTGCCTCAGGCACTAGAGTGGCTCTGGTCACAACATGGCGACGCCCAGGATGGGCAGAACATCGCCCCCTGGTGGGCAGAGCGTCGCCCCATGGTGGGCGTGCCGGGTGGATCCCGGGTTGGGCGCATGCGGGAGTCTGTCTGACTGTCTCTCCCTGTTTCCAGCTTCAGAAAAATGCAAAAAAAAAACAAACAAAAAAAAACCTAAGATTAAGTAAACTTTCTTAATCTTACAAAGGATATCTGAGGAAAAAAGCTACACTATACTATTTAGTGGTGAAACACTGAACTCATTTCCTTTGTATAGCAGGTCCTATTTATAAATGCAAAACCTACCATCATTTGCAGAAACCAGTAAGTTTGTAAATCTAAAAAAAATTAATATATTACTAGAATTAATATAAGTCTGGCAAAATTATTAAACTTAAAAAAATCAATCAGAAAAAATCAACTGTATTTCTGTTTACCAACGATAAAGTTATAGTAATAACAAAAATGAAGATATTTTGGGGGAGAGGAGAACTGTCCCTTGAGCTCACGTAGCTCCTACGGCTGGGCAACACTTTGGCACTAAATTAAGCTTCTGGCACACAGGGAATACATATTTCCAATGCCTAACACTCAATAGTAGGCACACAATAAAATACCTACTTAATGAATAGATCAAGTATTCCTTAATTATCAGAAGTTGGTGATTATAAACTCAGAAAACCACTTTAAAAAAAAAATTTCCCAAATACAAAAATGGTAGAAGTTTGCAAATACACCCTCTAAAGAAACATTTAACTAAGCAACTTACACTTTACAACTAATTTCCATATAAAGAAAATTAAAAGTTCCATCATTTCATTAACACAGGATTCTCCCTATAATGGAAAAGTTATCTCAAGTATTACAACTTTAAACTTATGGCTCTTTAAAGTAATGTTCAGTACCTTCTTGTTGTTTTCTGAAGTAGGACTGAGAATGGTCAGTTCTGGTTTACTTGGTTTAGGCTTTGGAGATTCACAAGAATTAATGAAATTCATGATGAAAGGCTCCAAATGCTGACCTTTCTGTGGTAATACAAAGACCATAGTGTGAAAATTGAAAATTAAGATTATGATTTTCAGTATCACATAATCAATTAAAATTCATTAATATTTAAATATGCTTTTGGCCCTGCCTGTTTGGCTCAGTGGATAGAGCATCAGCCCAGCATGCAGACGTCCTGGGTTTGACCTCCAGTCAGGGCACACATAAGAAGTGATCATCTAGGCCCTGGCCGGTTGGCTCAGCGGTAGAGCGTCAGCCTAGCGTGCGGAGGACCCGGGTTCGATTCCCGGCCAGGGCACACAGGAGAGGCGCCCATTTGCTTCTCCACCCCTCCGCTGCGCTTTCCCTCTCTGTCTCTCTCTTCCCCTCCCGCAGCCAAGGCTCCATTGGAGCAAAGATGGCCCGGGCACTGGGGATGGCTCTGTGGCCTCTGCCCCAGGCGCTAGAGTGGCTCTGGTCGCAACATGGCGACGCCCAGGATGGGCAGAGCATCGCCCCCTGGTGGGCATAGTGTCGCCCCTGGTGGGCGTGCCGGGTGGATCCCGGTCGGGCGCATGCGGGAGTCTGTCTGACTGTCTCTCCCTGTTTCCAGCTTCAGAAAAAAAAAAAAAAAAAAAAAAAAAAGAAAAAAGATTCAGAAGTGATCATCTGCTTCTCTTCCCCTCCCTCTCCCTCTTCACTTTCTCCTCCCCTCTCGTAGCCAGTGACTCGATTGGTTTGAGCTTGGGGTCAAGACGGGGGTTGATCGATGGACCTGGTTGGGGCACATGTAGGAGTCTATCTCCCCTCCTCTCACTTAAAAAAATTATAAATAGCCCTGGCCGGTTGGCTCAGCGGTAGAGCGTCGGCCTAGCGTGCGGAGGTCCCGGGTTCGATTCCCGGCCAGGGCACACAGGAGAAGCGCCCATTTGCTTCTCCACCCCTCCGCCGTGCTTTCCTCTCTGTCTCTCTCTTCCCCTCCCGCAGCCAAGGCTCCATTGGAGCAAAGATGGCCCGGGCACTGGGGATGGCTCTGTGGCCTCTGCCTCAGGCGCTAGAGTGGCTCTGGTCGCAACATGGCGACACCCAGGATGGGCAGAGCGTCGCCCACCAGGGGCGTGCCAGGTGGATCCCGGTCGGGCGCATGCGGGAGTCTGTCTGACTGTCTCTCCCTGTTTCCAGCTTCAGAAAAATGAAAAAAAAAAAAATTATAAATAAATATACTTTTAACTATCATGTTATAGAATACACAAATTGTTTATTTACCTCTTTCATTAGTTTTCCAGGAACAGACTTTATAATTTTTCCTGCAATTAAAAGTGAAATATTAATTTTATAAAGGCATAATATACATCATAGTTTCTTATATAAATACTTCACTAGTTAATTTTAAATACTAACTAGCCAAGTAAAAAGTAAACCAATAAGAAATATATACTCATAATTATGTACTTTACATTGAACAGAAATTCACAATAACTAAAGTATACTTAACTATTTACAGATATAACATTTGGGATTTACTTTAAAATAATCCAGTAGGTGATAGAAGGTGAAGGGATTTAGGAAATAAAATAAATAAACATTATATATATAAAAATACAGAGATACAGACAATAGTGTGATGATAGCCAGAGGGAAAGGGAGCAAAGGGGGCTGGGGAATGGGGATAAAAGAGACATTGCTTGAGGTAATAGGCACACATGCAGAGTGCAGATGTTTCATTGAGTTTCACACCTGTAACTATACCCCAATAAATTCAATTTTAAAAAATTAATTAGTTAAAAAAAATAAAAAATAGCCTGACAAGGTGGTGGCACAGTGGATAGAGTATCGGACTGGGACGCAGAGGACTGAGGTTGCCTGTTTAAGTTTAAGCGCAGACTCATCTGGCTTGAGCACAGGGTTACTGACTTAAGAGTGGAATCACAGACATGACCCCATGGTTGCTGGCTTGAGCCCAAAGGTCGTGGCTTGAAGCCCAAGGTTGCTGGTTTGAGCAAGGGGTCACTCGCTCTGCTGGATTCCCCTCCCACACCCTCCTACTGGTCAAGGCACATATAAGAAAGCAATCAATGAACAACTAGGGAGCCGCAACAAAGAACTAAAAATAAAAAATAAAATAAAATAATCCAGTGGGGTGGGAGGTGGGGGAATGGATAAAACAAGCCAAGTGTTAATAACTGCTGGAAAAGAAGAGTTCATTATATAAATTTCTCCATTTTTGTGTAAATTTGAATTTTTCCATAAAAGATATTTTTAAAATATTTTAAACAATGGTGAATATATAAAGATATCTAAAAGTATACAAGAGTTAGTCAAAATAAAAAAGTTATAAAATTGCTACATTTAAATTGACTGAGTAGTATATACATTATGTATTTTAGATTAAGAATATATACATATTCTAATCCGATTTACCAAAATTTCTTCTTGATTTTATCTCCAGGTTCCCTCGTTATAAAATATCAAAGTTCTTAAGATTGTCTCAAGCATTTAGAAATGACTATAGACTTTGGCTAGGTGGCTCACTGGCTATAGAGCAGAGGTCTCAAACTCGTGGCCCGCGGGCTGCATGCGGCCCGCCCACCAATTTTGTGCGGCCGCAGACTGGCCCGCAGATTAATCCACGAAGTTTGATTAGTCTGCAGGCCGCACAAAATTGGTGGGCGGGCCGCACGGCCGCGAGTTTGAGACCTCTGCTATAGAGTGTTGTCTGGCACGCCAAGGTTATGGGTTTGAGCACCAGTCAGGGCACATATGAGAAGCAACCAATGAGTGTACAACTCAACTGAACAATTAAGTGGAACAACAAGTTGATGCTTCTCTCTCTCTCTCTCCCTCTCCTTTCCCCTCTCTCTTAAGTCAATGGAAAACTATAAAAAAAAAGACTATAAAATTAGTCAAAGTGATAAATACCACTTAAAGTTCTTTCAGTTCAATTTAGAAAAAAGTAGCCTTATGGCAATAGCAAGAGACATTATAATAGAAATTAAATGTGGAGATTGTTTTATAGCACACAAACCACCCAACAGTCTTATCAGGTTATTTCTTTTTGGTATGCCCATAAACCACTCCTCCCTCATTAGAATTCCCAAAAGTCCTTATATTAAAAGGCCTTATTCTATGCTTTTCTCTCTAGCACATGCTCTTCCTGAGCCAAATGATTTGCTCCATCTGATTTCAAATAACACTCAAATCTCCACTCCTTACCTGTCTCCTGGCCTTTCCTGTCCTATAAAACTTTTTCAAGTAAAGTGTATAAACTCAGTAAATTCACAACTGCTCTTAATTTATTCCCTGTCTCACAGCAAATAACATTCATCCAGCTGTTTAAATAGGAACTTTGGTTACTTTGAACATTTCTTCTTCAGTTAAACCTAGGCACCCACAAAGTCTACCCAATTCTACCTCCTATAAGCAAACATTCTCTCATGATAAGAAGACCCCCCACATACACTTCTACCAAATATTTTGGCTCAAATAAATATATTAATTTGGAGAGACACAGATAAAAGCCAAATGCCTACTTATAATATTTCACTCATTCATTTAGGTCTATATAAACTTAAGGTTACATTATGTAAAATATATTTAGAAATATTGCTTTTCTTCCATTATTATCTTAATTTTATTCAACTTTTCCAGATTATAATAGCTTTGTCTGTGTTTAACTTTATATAAAAGAAATCATGCTGTATATTTTCTTTTGTTCAACCTGTTTTTACGATTATCAACACTGTTACAAGAAGCTATATGCTATAGGCATTCATTTTATGAATCTACCACAATTTATCTGCCCATTCTATTGCTGAAGAATATTTGTATTATTTCCAGTTTTGGCTATTATAAACAATGAACATTCTTTAATATAAGGTTCTCTGAAATATATCTCTCAGAGGGGAACTGCTGGGTCAGTTAGTTTTATAACAAGCTTTTCTCAAGTGGTTTTCCAATTTATATTCCTACTAGCAGTGTATAAGAAGTCCTTTAGAGTTTGACACATGGCTTCACTATATAACCTATTTTTCTAAATTAATCTGAAAATGCTAGTTCTAATTTGACTTACCAAGATTTACATCTGGTAGTATTTTATCAAGAAATTGTGTTTCTCCACCATTGGGGGACAGAAAATCTGCCAAAAGTTGACTATTACTCAGTTCCGGATGCTGTAGAAGTTTCTTGAATAAACAAAAGAAGAAAAAATAAGTTTAAAAATCTATAAAGGTGACAAAGCTGTTTTAAAATAAATTTTGAAACCAAAAAAAAAAAAAACAATTTTAAAACCTCAAAAGCTATTTTATATTCATAATAAAAAGAAAAACTATATGGAAAGAACAGTATCACATAACCGATAAACCCTCAAACCTCTACAGTCAGATATGAATAAGTTTGAATTCTAGCTCCTCTGTTTGTTAGCTAGATGACCTTAGAAAAGTTCCTAAATTGTCTAAGGATCAGTTTCCTCATGCATAAAATGAAAATATCTATTTACAAAGTTATTATATAAAACCTTTAGCACCTACCTGATGCAGAGGAAAAAAGATTAAACATTAGCTAATATTACTTCTCAGTTTCTCAATTATAAAAGAAGTATTTCAATATTATACAACCATCTTGATAATTAAAAGAAGTTGACATAAAGGATTTAGCAAAAACTAAATGTAGAAATGTGAATTGGAAAATCTGTTTCTGTTCTTTCTGCAATATGATTTTCTTATGAGCCAAAATTTTCTTTTAAAGCCAAAATTAACCCAGTCTTACCTAATATAGAGTTTTGTAATCACAAAACAGTTTAAAAATTTGTGAGCAGAATTCTCCAGGGTGGGGCAAAGTAGGTTTACAGTCATAAGCACACGAAACAGAGTTTGTCCTTATATTACTTATTAGTTATTGTATTATTTTCCATAGAACTGTAAATCTACTTTTGCTCCACCTTGTATATAAACAAAATACCAGTACTTTAACTACATGTTATCAGAAAACATTTCTTCTAGAATAAGGTTCCTAAAAAGAATTGGTTCAAATAATGGGTTAATGATATCAAGAAAGACACAGGTAACACTGCTATGTGTTGTGTTCAAATTTCCTCATAGTAAATAGTTAATAGTTAATTCATATTTCAAATTTCACACCACTGAAAGATTATATAAAAAATACTTTCTGAGTTAAAGTATCCAACAGTTCAAATTCAAGAAGTAAAATGCAAATATCTCTTGCCTGATGGCTAGTGGCGCAGTGGATACAGCTTCAACCTGGGATGCTGAGGACCGAGGTTTTGAAACCTCAAGGTCACCAGCTTGAACGTGGGCTCATCAGGTTTGAGCACAGGCTCACCATTAAGTACGAGGCTGCCAGCCTGAGCATGGGATCAACAACATGATCCCATGGTCACTGTCTTGAGCTCATAGGTCATTGGCTTGGTTAGAGCATCCCACTAAGACACATATGAGAAGCAATCAATGAACAACTAAAAAGTGCCACAACTACAAGTTGATGCTTCTCATCTCTCTCCTTTCCTGTCTCTCTCTAAAAAAAAAAAAAAAAAAAGCAAATATCTCTTTATACTGTTGAATATTATTAACTAATAAAGTGCTTGTTTTGGGCTTGACCAGGCATAGTGCAGTGAACAGAGTGTCAACCTTGGAAGCTGAGGACTTGGGTTCAAAACCCCTAGATCACCAGCTTGAGCACGGGATCACCAGCTTGGGCATGGGATCACAGACATGACCCCATGCTCGCTGGCTTGAACCCAAAGGTCACTGGCTTGGCTGGAGCTCCCTGGTCAAGACACATATGAGAAAACAATCAGTGAACAACTAAAGTGCTGTAACTATGAGTTGATGCTTCTAATCTCTCTCCCTTTCTGTCTGTCTGTCCCTGTCTGTCTCCCCCAACCCTTGTCCCTCTCTCCTTCACTAAAAAAAGAAAAATAATAAAAGTACTTGTTTTTGGCTATAATGTAACCAAATTAAAGTAAGTTAACACTTAACAAAAACTACAAAATTGCATGGCCAAATAAAAAGGATGTTTTAAAAATAAAACAAAAGTATCCACTCTGGTTCTTAGACATTTGATAAAAGAAAAAAGATGGTCATTAATTTTAGAGAAGTCTCAAGTAACATTTCTTTTAGAGCACGTGTGCCTGAGAGAAACAAAGAGAGAGAAAGGGAGAAAGAGAGACAGGGAGGGAGACAATAAGGGAAAGAGATGAGAAGCATCAATTATAGTTGCATCACTTTAGTTGTTCACTGATTGCTTCTCACATGTGCCTTTTCCAAGGTGGTGGCTCAAGCTGAGCCAGTGATCCTTTGCTCAAGCCAGTGACCATGGGATCATGTTGATCCCACACTCAAACCAGGGACCCCACGGTCAAGTTAACGAGCCTGCACTCAAACCTGAGAAGCCCGCACTCAAGCCAACAACCTTGGGATTTCGAACCTGGGACCTCAGCATCCCATGTCAATGGTCTATCCACTGCGCCATCACTAGTCAGGCTCAAGTAAGTTATTTTTAAGATATTTGTAACTACAATGGAAAAAATATACCAATTATATTGTTTACATAACACAATACCAACACACTGAGAAAAATAAAATTCAATTCCAAGTGGTAAACGCTAGAGTTAGAAGATCCCAAGAAAATAGAAAAACAAGTTGAAAAAGGAAAAGATTAAGGAATAAAACAAGAGGGAAGATTGCAAAGTTCAGAAAGTGCTAAACACAAAAGTCAAAGAATAAGGCAAAAATAACAAAAACTACCCAGTATTCTTAGTATGTATTTAATGTTTTACATCAAATTGTTTCTTTTTGTAACTTCCCACATCAAACCTAAGCTCAACATAAGACTTTTTTTCCTCTAAAAATATATCTGGTATTTCATTAGTTTCTATATTTTTTAAAAGTATCCTCTTGACAATAATTCATCTTCACATAAAAAAAATTTTAGACCCAAGCTGGTTGGCTCAGTGGTAGAGTGTTGACCCAGGATGTGGGAGTCCCGGGTTTGATTCCCAGTCAGGGCACACAGGAAAAGCGACCATCTGATTCTCCATCCCTCCCCACCTCTTCTTCTCCTGCAGCCGAGGCTCGAATGGTTCAAGCAAAGTTGACCCTGGGCTCTGAGGATGGCTCCATGGCTTTACCTCAGGCACATAGCTTGGCTGCCCAGCAATGGAGCAGCAGCCCAGACAGGCAGAGCATGGCCTAGTAGGGGGCCTGTCGGGTGGATCCCGGTTGTGGCGCATGGGGAAGTCTGTCTCTGCCTCTCCACCTCTCACTTAATAAAGAAGAAAAAAAATTACGTAAGACAGCATTTGAAATTGTGTTCCTCAGCATTTGTTGTCAGCTTGGCTCAAATAAACACTTATAAAAATTATCTTTAAAAAACTTTAAATAAAAATTTTAGAAATCTACATGACAGGTATTTTAAAGCAAAGCATATACACACAAGAAAAAAAAAGACAAATTAGAGAATGCTATGATTAACAATGTTTTAAATTGAGTTGGTACTATACCTGCAGATATTCCTGAAACTCTTCTCTCTTTGACTTTAAGAATTCATAATTTTTGGGGCCAATGATCCTCTTGGAAGGAAGCTGAGCATCAGGAAATGTGCCTGAAATTAATATGTAAGAAAGTTATTACTATATTCTTCTACTACTTTAAACACCTAATTTATAATTTACTGTAACATATTCATATTCCCAATGCTGTCTTGTAGAGATGTGTATTATCCTTTTTTTTTTCATTTTTATTTATTGATTTTAGCGAGAGAGGAAGGAAGGGGGTCAGGGTTAGAGAAAGAGAGAGAGAGAGAGAGAGAGAGAGAGAGAGAAAGGAACATTGAAAAAACTGTTACTGTCTGTGCCGACTGGGGATCGAACCAACCAGCAACCTCTGCACTTTGGGACGATGCTCTAAACAACCAAGCTATCCAGCCAAGGCCATTATCCTTTAAATCAGGGGTTGGTAACCTATGGCTCGTGAGCCAGATGTGGCTCTTCTGATGGCTGCATCTGGCTCACAGAGAAATGTTTAATAAAAATAATAATAATGTTAAAAATATAAAACATTCTCAAGTATTACAATCCATTCATTTCCTACAGCTCATGTTCATGGTTGCAGGTGGCTAGAGCCAATCACAGCTGTCCTCCGGGGCAACACTAAATTTTTATTGGATAATGCATAACATACACGGGCCACTGTATGGCTCTCATGGAATTACATTTTAAATATGTGGCATTCATGGCTCTCTCAGCCAAAAAGGTTCCCGACCCCTGCTTTAAATAATCTTGACAGAATTAGAGAGCATAGAAGTTCAGACCAAAGAACTTGAGTATACTGACATCCAAAATATCACCACTCTTCATTGACACAGATATATTGAAACTTGGATGCTAGGTAAAAAAGCTTCAAAAAATTATCATGCAATTATTTTGAAATTAGTGGGATTTTATTAGACAAAAATCTTACTAAAAAAATACCTATTTCCTCATGGGAAAAAATTATATTGCCAATGCTATACAAGCTTAAAACCAAAATTTAAAACCCTGTATGTTCTTTCTCAGATAGGGCTGACTTTTGAAATTTTAGTACCAAAAGGAAAAATATTGTTGAGAATCCATCCAAATTCAGTTAATCTGGGATTTTAAAGTATGGAGATAAATGATCTTCACTCTAAACCAAAAGTAAAGTTCTCAGAGAAAGAACCAGACAAAGACAGCATTGCATGAGATTGGCAGAGACAGAGAAAACCATTTAAAGGCAAGTACAAAATCAAAATCTAGGTAAAAAGTATGAAGTGGGACCTTGTATTTTTTATCTTCCTATAATCTGTTTATTATGGGATTTACTCTAATAGTAGGGTAAAGAAGTTTCCCTGCTCTTTTCAATTCAGAACCAACCTGAATTTGGATTAGGAGACATTCCACAGAGCTTTTCGAAAATAAAAGGTTTCAGAATACAAATATCGAACCCACCAATCTACATACAAAATGACTGGAAATACTTTGTAACTATATCCCTAATATTAACTAATATAAATAGATAGATCAGAGACTAATATGGGAGCAGAAGAACTAAAAAGGAGAAGTGCTCTCCTTTTCTGATTGATCTATCCTCAAAAGAAATATTTACCTACAAATTTTGTTTCCATACCTAAATCTAAAAGCTAAATTAAAACATTTGCCATAATGCACAGTAAACATGTCTACCAAAAAAAGATAATGGTAAAAGAACAGAGCACCTCTGAAATACCTGGTTTAAATTTCTAACATGTCATGATAAAAATTGGAAAGAGAACCTTTTCTAAAATACAGTTAAAGAATAACTATCTTTCACATTTTAATATTATTTGAAAAGCAATAAATGTGCATTGTAAAAACTAAAAATATAAGCAAGAAGAAATAAGATAAAAAGTTTGTTCCTATCATCAACAGCGGCATACACAAGTGTCACTATTACATTTCTTAGTTAATATTACTTAAAATAAAAAATTAATTTGTGGCCCTGGCAGGTTTGCTCAGTGGTAGAGTATCGGCCCAGCATGTGGATGTCCCTGGTTCAATTTCCGGTCAGGGCACACAAGAGAAGTGTCCATCTGCTTCTCCACCCCTTCCCCTCTAGCTTCTCTCTCTCTCTCTCTCTCTCTCTCTCTCTCCCCCTTCCTGCAGCCATGGCTCAACGGGAGCAACTTGGCCCCAGACACTGAGGTTGGCTCCATGGCCCCCGCCTCAGGCACTAAGAAGAGCTCAGTTGCTGAGCAATGGAGTAATGCCTCAGATAGGCAAAGCATTGTCTCCTAGTGGGCTTGCTGGGTGGATCCCAGTTGGGGTGCATGCAGGAGTCTGTCTCTCTGCCTCCCGTCCTCTCACTGAATTAAAAAAAATTAATTAATTTGGTTCAACAGCCTTCAAGAAAGCTAAAATTAAAAAGTAATGTTTTATACAAAAAGGACAACATACCATGAAATTCTGTTAGTTTTGATTCAAGTACATAGAATTCAAGATATCTTCTATAGACAGACCAATGTTCAGGCTCATGCCCAACTGTAAATTGAATGAATACACACTAAATAATAAATAATTTTATAAACTACTATTAAAAGTATTTAAAACTTCAAGTATTCAGAGCTGAAAATTATTCCAGTCTTAATAATTTATTATTTCTTGGCATTACATTATTAATATATTTTATCTTCTTGTAATTTTAAATATTTTAGAAGAGTAAATTTCATCTATTTATAAAGTTATCTCAATAATATATACATTTTTCTACCACAGAATCATAGAGCTGACATCAACTTCAAAAATTATGCAATTATTATTTTCTAAATTTCACAAAAATGGTATTTCTCATAAAATACTTGTAGTTAATTTTGGGTCTCAAATATTACTAATTGTCTTAATCTAATACAGTATAGAACAGCCTATTCAAGAGAATTTTCTGCGAGTTCTGTGAATGTTCCATATTATCTGTACTAATATAACTATTAGTTACTGATCACTTAAAATGTGGCTAATATAAGTAAAGAACTGCCCTGGCCGGTTGGCTCAGCGGTAGAGCGTCGGCCTAGCGTGCGGAGGACCCGGGTTCGATTCCCGGCCAGGGCACACAGGAGAAGCGCCCATTTGCTTCTCCACCCTTCCGCCGCGCTTTCCTCTCTGTCTCTCTCTTCCCCTCCCGCAGCCAAGGCTCCACTGGAGCAAAGATGGCCCGGGCGCTGGGGATGGCTCTGTGGCCTCTGCCCCAGGCGCTAGAGTGGCTCTGGTCGCAACATGGCGACGCCCAGGATGGGCAGAGCATCACCCCCTGGTGGGCAGAGCGTCGCCCCATGGTGGGCGTGCCGGTGGATCCCGGTCGGGCGCATGCAGGAGTCTGTCTGACTGTCTCTCCCTGTTTCCAGCTTCAGAAAAATGAAAAAATAAAATAAGTAAAGAACTGAAATTTCAATAAAACCTAATATTTATTACCACATGTGGACAGTGGCTACCAAACCAGACAGCAAGAACTAATGATTTAAAGAATAAGTCATGGTTCGATTCCCGGCCAGGGCACACAGGAGAAGCGCCCATTTGCTTCTCCACCCCTCCGCCGTGCTTTCCTCTCTGTCTCTCTCTTCCCCTCCCGCAGCCAGGCTCCATTGGAGCAAAGATGGCCCGGGCGCTGGGAATGGCTCTGTGGCCTCTGCCTCAGGCGCTAGAGTGGCTCTGGTCACAACATGGCGACGCCCAGGATGGGCAGAGCATCGCCCCCTGGTGGGCAGAGCATTGCCCCTGGTGGGCGTGCCGAGTGGATCCCGGTCGGGCGCATGCAGGAGACTGTCTGACTGTCTCTCCCTGTTTCCAGCTTCAGAAAAATGAAGAAAAAAAAAAAAAAGTCACATTAACCTACCTATTCCAATTTCAGTTCCCCAATTTACTAACTACAGGGTAGGGCAAAAGTAGGTTTACAGTTGTTCATATGGAAAATATAATAATTAATAAATAATAATAAGAATAAACTCTGTGTTTCATGTACTTAAAACTATGAGTACTTTTTGCCCTGCCCTGTATATAAATTTGAACAAATAACCTCACTGTGCCTTAGTTTGCTTAGCATAAAAATAATATCGGCCCTGGCCGGTTGGCTCAGCGGTAGAGCGTCGGCCTGGCGTGCAGGGGACCCGGGTTCGATTCCCGGCCAGGGCACATAGGAGAAGCGCCCATTTGCTTCTCCACCCCTCCCCCTCTCCTTCCTCTCTGTCTCTCTCTTCCCCTCCAGCAGCCAAGGCTCCACTGGAGCAAAGATGGCCCGGGCACCGGGGATGGCTCCTTGGCCTCTGCCCCAGGCGCTAGAGTGGCTCTGGTCGCGGCAGAGCGACTCCCTGGAGGGGCAGAGCATCGCCCCCTGGTGGGCAGAGCATCGCCCCTGGTGGGCGTGCTGGGTGGATCCCGGTCGGGCGCATGCGGGAGTCTGTCTGACTGTCTCTCCCCGTTTCCAGCTTCAGAAAAATACAAAAAAAAAATGATATCTATTACATAAAATAATCCCACCCCAAGTTTCAATCCTGGGTTCCAATCCTGGGTTTCAATCCTGGGGACCACTGTAAGGCAGTGGTCCCCAACCTTTTTTGGGCCACGGACCGGTTTAATGTCAGAAATATTTTCACGAACTGGCCTTTAGGGTGGGACGGATAAATGTATCACATGACTGAGCCAGCGTCAAGAGTAAGTCTTAGACAGATGTAACAGAGGGAATCTGGTCATTTTTAAAAAATAAAACATCGTTCAGACTTAAATATAAATAAAACGAAAACAATGGAAGCTATTTATTCTTTCTCTATAGACTGGTACCAGTCTGCAGCCCGGGAGTTGGGGACCATTGCTGTAAGGCACTTTTGTACAGTGCAAAGCACAGAGTGAGCACCCCAAAAATGTTGCTATTTTTAGCATCTTGTGTATTCTAGCCTGACCAGGGGTGACGCAATGGATAGAACATGAACCTGAAATGCTGAGAACCCAGGATTGAAACCTGGGGTTGCCATCTTGAGTGCAGGATTGCACTGGCTTGCACAAAGGATCATCAACCTGATTGTGGGATCTCTGGCTTGAGCAAGGGGTCACTGGTTCAGCTGGAGCCTCCTGAGTCAAGGCATGTATGAGAAGTAATCAGTGAACTACCTACGACTTGATGCTTCTAATCTCTATCTATATACGTGCAAAAAAAAAATTGGCCTGACCAGGCAGTGGCGCAGTGGATAGAGCATCGGACTGCGATGCCAAGGACCCAGATTCGAGACCCTGAGGTCACCAGCTTGAGCGCAGGCTCATCTGGCTTGAGCAAAAGCTCACCAGCTTGGACCCAAGGTCTCTGGCTAGAGCAAGGGGTCACTCAGTCTGCTGAAGGCCCGTGGTCAAGGCACATATGAGAAAGCAATCAATGAACTAAGGTATTGCAATGCCAATGAAAAACTAATGATTGATACTTCTCATCTCTTCGTTTCTGTCTGTCTTTCCCTGTCTATCCCTCTCTCTGACTGTCTCTGAAAAAAAAAAAAATTATCATGTCATTCTAGCATTTTTTTAAAAAGGCAATTAATAAGTCAACTCAAACCACAACAACCCAAAAACAACACAGGTATTTGAAAAAACCAACCTGCTATGGTCACACTCTATTTATCAAACTTCAATACTGGTCTTAAAAGATTCATATTATATTTAGTTTTGGTTTTAAAAACCCTAAAATTGCTATTTTGCTATGCATATAAAATCAATGTAGTATTTAAATGATAAACTTTCTCCCCCTCATAGGACATGGCCTCCGAAGAGCATGTGTTACATTGACCATAAAAGTCAGCATTGCTGACAAAAATTATCCTCAGAACACAAGTTTTAAGATTTTTAAGTTTTAGTTTTATGGTTAAATTATTAAGCCAAAGTTTTTAAAATAAAGAACAAAACTGAAAGCTGTCCAAAAGGCAAAAATAAAAAATATATTCCAAAAATATTTAAAAGTATACCATATCATACATAAATCTTTCAAAAGGAGGTAAAAGTTACTACATGCTCACAAAAATTTATTTATATTAACAGGATGAATAGTCAAAATTTTGTTTTAAATAATTTTGGGAGAGACAAGAGCCAGACTTTAAGTACTAGGCACAGGAAGAAACTGAACCCAGAAGCTAACCAGGGTCTTCTCAATTCTAACACTTAAAATGCCAATTAATAGAGAGAGCAGAGAAAAGTTTCAAACAAAACTGAAATCAGTCTATAAAATCAACAATAGTTTGTGCACTAATTAGAATGTTGAGATATAACAGCATCTAGCAATACTGAGTGGTAACTATAATAAAATCAAGTAGCAGACTCAGAACTGGGTATAGCAAGACTCTGCCTGGTATTAGCTAAAATAGGAAAAATCATAGTTATTCTGAGCATTCTTCCTTCCTCCTTCCTATGCTTTATGTTCTTGAAATAAGATGAGCTTCTGAGAAAACCTAATACTTTTTGAAGAACATAAGGGGAATTATTAGCCCTGACCTTCACACTATCACTTAGTCCCCTCTCTTAACCATTTCCTAACACTGCCACTTTTCATCCTTCTTTCATCACACTTCCCTCTTTAACTTTATCTTCCAGCTCATCATTCCCAAATGTGCACTTTGATGTGCTTTTGCTTATACAGACTGACCCAGCTCTTGAACAAAGCAAAGCCTAGGGTGGGGACTGTTAAACTCGCTATGGATGTTATTTACCCCTGTTACTATTATAGTCCACATGTAAAAACAACCAAAATAAAAAAGATAGCAAAACATGAAAAAAACTTGTAAAGTTGTCTTTCAGCATACTTCTATCAATTCTAATCTGCTGAAAAATATGGAGGAGAAATGCTGTCTTAATTAAATTGGTATTATATCTGATATAGTGCTATATGCATTAATAACAGTCAATTAAGTATAGTGACTAATGATGGGAGAAAAACCATTAAAGAAACATGACATAAAATGCCTTGTTGGATTGTCAGGTGTCTTGAAGGCATCTACTCAATAAGCATTGGTTGAACAAGTTAGTTAACTGGTAACAGAGATAACCTAAAAACCCTAAGCTTTCATTCAATTTTCTGTTCTAGACAATTACCTTTAGGATGTGCAGTCATACTCAACAGTTAAAAATGACGAAATGTTTATCATTCCTGATAAATACAGACTACCAGAATCGTTTAAGAAAGGTACTCGGTAAAGCTTCCTACCCGCTCTTCTATCATTCCTTTCAACATCAATACAAAACACAGGTATTCTTTCTTTTTTCTCCTTCCTTTCCGAAGAGGGATCTTCAAAAAAGTCTACATATGGAATGCTAATTTTCCATGCAGCAAGGTTTCGGGGAGTATTAGGTGTGCTCACAGCTTCCACTGGAGAGTCATCTTCCAGTACAACAATACCTTCTTCAATCTGGAAAAAAAAAAACCACAGGAAAAATGTAGTATTTCCAGGACTTTCAGACCTGAGATAAAGTAATATGTCCATACAAATTTTCTGATTTTTAATACTTTTAAAAATTAGGTGATATTAAATTTTCTACTGAAAATATAAAGATAAAAAAATTACAAGTCCCAGAATCAACTTCAGGTTTTGTTAAATCACCTATATGTTGAAAGTTCAATAGAAAATAGGAAACAAGGCCCTGGCCGGTTGGCTCAGTGGTAGAGCGTCGGCCTGGCATGCAGAAGTCCCGGGTTCGATTCCCGGCCAGGGCACATAGGAGAAGCGCCCATCGGCTTCTCCACCCTTCCCCCTCTCCTTCCTCTCTGTCTCTTTCTTCCCCTCCCGCAACTGAGGCTCCATTGGAGCAAAGATGGCCCAGGCGCTGGGGATGGCTCCTTGGCCTCTGCCCCAGGCGCTAGAGTGGCTCTGGTTGCAACAGAGCGACGCCCCGGAGGGGCAGAGCATCGCCCCCTGGTGGGCAGAGCATCGCCCCTGGTGGGCATGCCGGGTGGATCCCGGTAGGGCGCATGCGGGAGTCTGTCTGACTGTCTCTCCCCGTTTCCAGCTTCAGAAAAATACAAAAAAAAAATACAAAAAAAAAAATAAAATAGGAAACAGACACTTCAGATAATTGGAAAAGATATTAAAAATACAAATATATAGAAAAATATTTAACTTTTATAATAAAAAGTAAAAGTTAATGCACTGATATTTTTTCATTTAGGGCTATGAAATTTTATAAATGTTAAATAGCCACTGATGGAGACTGCCCAGATAAACTGGATCACTGATATACAGGGGTAGGCAAAAGTAGGCTTACAGTTGTAAGCAGCATGCAAGTTTATTCTCGTATTATTCTTTATTAATATACTATTTTCCATACAAATAACTGTAAACCTACTTGTGTCTCACCCAAATATACATATAATATACAGTTAAAATACAAATAAGTAGGACAATATTAATGATGTAAGAATAAACTCTGTGTTTTACATACTCACAACTGTAAACCTAATTTTGCCCCACCCTGTATTGTTGGTTACTAGTTATACTGGGCACAACCTTTCTATAAAGAAAGCGTTTTGACATTATGTATTTATAAAGAGCCATAAAACAGTTTCAACCAAGTGATTCTATTTCTGAGAATCTATTCTAATAAAAGTATTTATTCCAAATAAAATTTTTAAACTGGGAAAATGCACAGGTATTCACTGAAGCATTAAATAATGTAAAATTAGAGAACATGTTTGAAAAGAATCCACTTTTATACAATTAAGACTGTTTTTCACCTGAGCAGTGGTGCAGTAGATAGAGTGTTGATCTTGGATGCTGAGCGCTGAGAACCCAGGTTTGAAACCTTTAGGTTACTCACTTGAGCGTGGGATCATCAACATGATCCATGGTTGCTAGTTTGAGCCCAAAAGTCGCTGGCTTGAAGCCCAAGGTCACTAGCTTAACTCCAAGTTCATTGGCCAATGGCTTGAGTAAGGAGTCATTGGCTTGGCTGGAGCCCCCACTTGCACCTCACCTAACCCCACCCCTGGTAAAGGTATGCATGAGAAGCAATCAATGAATAACTAAAGTGCCGCAACTACAAGCTGATGCTTCTCCTCTCTCTCCCTTCCTGTCTGTCTGTTCTGCCTTTGTCTCTCTCTAAAAAAAAATAATAATAATAAATAATAAATCCTAGGCCCTAGGACACTGAGGACCCAGGTTCAAAGCCCAAGGTTGTCAGCTTGAGCATGAGATTACCAACTTGAGCATGGGGTGGCTGGCTTGAGCGTAGGAACATAGACGTGACCCCATGGTCACTGGCTAGAGCCCCAAGGTTGCTGGCATAAAGTCCAAGGTTGCTAGCTTGAGCCCAAAGGTCGCTGGCTTGAGCCAAGGTCACCGGCTTGAACAAGGAGTCACTGGCCTAGCTGAAGGCCCCCAGTCAAGGCACATATGAGAAGCAATCAATGGACAACTAAGGTGGCACAACTAGGAGTTGATGCTTCTCATCTCTCCCCTTCCTGTCTGTCTCTCTCTCTTTAAAAAAAAAATTAAAATAATAACAATAATAAATCTTAAGTGACACCACCTTGGTCTGGGTCAACACCCTATCCATCCCTTGATTTTCTTTTCAGAGTATCAAAGATTACTTTGCCCTCTTCTCTTACTTTCCATTATAACTATTTTTGGTTCCAATCAAGAATTTCCTTCTTTCTGGTGTCACTATAAAAGAGAACTCTTAACTTTTTAAAGATACGCTTCTATTCCTGAAGCAAAAATGCAGATTACATTTCATATAATCAGGAAGAATGAAATATAAAAAGTATATCTGCCCCCACAAAAATTATGTTTTGAGAAGTTCACAGTAACAGAGGTAAATGCTTTTGTTATAATATTAAGTGGGGAGTAAGCAGGACAGCAAACAATATATAATATAGCCTAATCAATGGACATAGAAAGGGATAGATTTTTTTTTTAAAGAAAATCACCAAAATGTTAATAGAAGTGGTTATTAGATGGTAGGTTTATGAGTGCCACTTTAAATTTTTTCTACTTTCTATATTATTTTTAAAATTTAATTATAATATGCTTAAAATTAAAAAACATAAATAAGGAGAATATTGTGGGGAACACAGGGGAGAAGGGATGTACTGGGGGAGACACTAGAATCTATGTAAACATAATAAATTAAAATTAAAAACAATTTATATTAAAAAAATACATAAAACTTATTTTGAAAAAAGACTCCTTCCTCTAGTCTACTGTCTTTATTCTACCCACACTTTTAAGGAAAAACAGGGCTTAAAGAGAAAAAATATTATCTGGATTATCTAAAAAGGAAAAATGAATCAAATGAGATTTTCTTCCATTTAAATTATAAAGAAGCAGTGAGTCTCCTTAACAATTCATCAATGCAATGAGAAAGAGGTCAAAAGGAAGGGGTAAAGAGGAAAAATGGATTTATTTACTCTTTTGTCCTCTATCTCCTTCTTAGTTATTACCAATTCAATCACTACTATCCATCCCTTTGATACCAAAGGTTAGTGAATTTCTTACAAGAAAAGTCTGTCTTAGTATTCTTTTTATCCACAGTGCTCAAAGTGATTAAAGAGCAAAATAAGAATTCAGGATCAATAAATATTTATTAAACAAATGAAAAGTAAGACAGTATTTGGAACTTTATGGAACTCACTAATTGGTAGGAAAGACAATAATAAACATATAATTTCAAATATAATATGGTAAATGTTTTAACATATGATCTAACAGGAACACAAAGGAAAAAATGTTCAATTCTACTTGGGGACTCAGGTAAGGGTTCATGGGGTGGGCATTTCAAGAACAACATGTGCAACAATTTAGAGAATTAGAAGAGCATAGTGGGTGTAATGTGCATATATATCAATTGGAGATCCTATTAAAAGGCAAATTATGATTCAGTTGATCTAGCTTAAAGCCTGAGATTCTGTGTTTCTAACAAGCTCCCAGGTAATGCTGATCTAGTTGATCCACATATCACAGTTTGAGTAGCAAGAGTTTAGGACATTTATGAACAATTCTATATGTCTGGACCATATCTAGTAGTTGGAAAGGGATAAGATCAGAATATGAAGTAAAAGCCTAATAAAAATATGGTAAATTGTTTGATTCAGCTTAACAAAAAGCCATTCTAGCCTTAGTAAGTACTAACTTAGTGCTCAGGAATTTTAAAAAATTAGATTAGCACCATGAAATATAATAACTAATGAAAGAATGGGAAATATAATGGAAGTATGAAATAAGAAGTAAAATAAGAGGGAAAATAACAAGTGAGCATATCCAATTTTCATACTATTACAAGTATGAAGTTGTATACATCAAATTAAAGAATATTTACTTACAAAGTCATCTTCACCTTCTGCTAAACCATAATTAGGCAACATAGCTCCCTCCATGGTGGTGCTCTTGAATACTCCTTTAATTTTGCTACCTATTCTGCTGATTCCAAATGATTCTCCCCTTTTCTGTGTGCTCCTAAAAATGTATCAATCACAAGAATATTGTCTCAATAGTCTAGTTTACTGTAATAGTAATAAAAATAGTTGTGAAGTTATAGCTAACATAACTTTTTGGAGTTCTCAGTCATAGATTATCTCAATATCTCAAAGCAAAAGATTGTTTTTCAAAGCAAAAGATTTAAAGTTTAAAAATAGGGGGATACGTAAATACATAGAACAATATTTATTAACAAACATTTGAAACATTCGCTGAACTAAAATGTTTAAAGATGAGAGCCCCCTAGTGGTACAGAACTCTTATTGCCATACATATTTTGAAATCAATTTTTAAAATATAATTAAGACAAAGTTCAAAGCGGAATATTCATTTAGAACTGTACTGCTAAAAAGTATAGTGTAAAAGAAGAAATATATAAAATTTCTAGCTTCTCAGCACTTCATTATAAGACAGAACTAAAAAATAATTCTGTCCTCTATGACTGAAAATGTTTAAGCAAAATTCAACTCTATAATCATATTAATACACAAAAGAAAAATGCAGTATAAAATGCACCTTACTTAACTTCAAAAGATAAAATTCAAAAGGAAGGGTTAGTAATAAGTATGAGGATAAAAGAAAATGTAGCTTAAGAAAGCAGCTTGCTCTGGCATATATATTACCATTAACCATAATAAACTAATATATTTTGGTTTTATTATCTTTTTCAAAACAAATTTCTAAAAGCAGAAAGCTGTAAAACAACACAAAAAAGCCAAAATTCCTCCATTAAGGCCTTCTGCTTCATGTTTCAACAAATAAAAACATAACTTATATCCAATTTAAAACTCATACTCACTATTGGCCTTTTATTTGGGTATACTCACAGATACCCAAATAAAAATGACTATTTTTAAATCCAAGAAAGTTTGTTTTGAATGCTTAATAGATAACTATTATTTTTACAAGCAAAATTTACTAAAATAATGCAATAATTATAGAAATAGAAGCTGCTCAAGCTTCAATTACACCAAGTATATAATGACATATGCATGTTATACACGTCCAAGAAGCAAATCAAGTTTGATTTTGAAACTGGAAAAACTCTAAGAATAATTTAAGTATTTTACAGTAAAAAGGGTAGTTAAACTAGAAGATTATTTTATTTAAACAAGCATGCAATTAATATTTTTTTAAAATCTCGAACTGTGAACACAATTCTTACAGAAATGTTTCCAAAAACAAATATGAAAATGTTAACAAAATATTATTAAAATCTAAACAGCTAGAATTTAGATAAATCCATCTCTAGTTTCTAGAACCTAGATAAATTATACAATTGGGCTTTCTGAAATATGATCTATTTCTAAAATATCACACTTGTGATTATGCCCAGAAATAAAGAAATACTGCACTTCCAGCTTTAAAAAAATTCTTTAAACACTAGTAATTCAGCAAAATCAGTAACAAACAAAAAATTAAATCAATAAACCTTGAAAAGCCAGAGACTGGCTTTATCATTTTATTTTTATCATAACATTTTTACTTTATGATGACATAAGGATATATTGCTATTTCAAATGGGATAGCTATAATCAAAGTAGAGGCTAATTTTAAAAAGATATCCCCATTGGCTAATATAAAGGCAGTAATGGCACAGTGATTCATTATTTTCCTTTTTAGTTGTACTTAGGTTTGTCTAACTGTACTTTCTGGATTTAAACAAATAACTTATATAGAAAAGAATCACATGCTGTCTCTAGACTTACCGAAAATCATCCAAACTTAGGCTACCTCTGCAATAACAGATATGTGAAATTATGTAAGAAAGGAGAGAGAGAAAACTCAGATATTAAACAAGTTTCATTTCAGAACACAAAACAAAATTTAAAAGCTTTAAAAGTTACACAGGTGGACAGTACTGATCTTTGCAAAGGGAAGGAATTCTTATGAATAATATGATAAAGGAAAGAAAAACAAAGTACAAAAGCTGTTTTGGAGGGGTTTGGGATATGAATTCTAGAGCAGTGGTTTTCAACCTTTTTACACTTGGGGACCAGTGAAAATAGGAGAATCTGCTGAGGCAGAAATCACTCTGAGCATAAGTGAATTTAACTAAGATCACTGGATCTATAATCGTCATACAACATTAAGGTGGTTAACTCTTTTGCAGACCAGGACAAAAGTTCTGGTGGACTGGTCTGCAGACCAGAGGTCGAAAACACTGTTCTGGAGTATTAAGAAAAAGTTCTTAAAAACTCAGTATGTCAGAAAATAATTTGTATTTCTTGCCCTTATTTAGGCATACCACCTGTTTGACACAGTGGGACGTATACAGAGACTAAGCCACCAGAAACTTGGCACAGAAAACAAACCTGTATTTTCCAGCATGAAATTCATTTCTATATTAAATATAATTATGCATGCTTCGCATGTTTTAAGTTTACAATATTTTACCATTTTTTTTTGTTGTTGTTGTATCTTTCCGAAGCTGGAAACGGGGAGAGACAGTCAGACTCCCGCATGTGCCCGACCGGGATCTACCCGACACGCCCACCAGGGGCAACGCTCCGCCCTCCAGGGGGCGACGCTCTGCCCCTCCGGGGCGTCGCTCTGCCGCGACCAGAGCCACTCTAGCGCCTGGGGCAGAGGCCAAGGAGCCATCCCCAGCGCCCGGGCCATCTCTGCTCCAATGGAGCCCCGACTGCGGGAGGGGAAGAGAGAGACAGAGAGGAAAGAGGGGGGGGGGGGTGGAGAAGCAAATGGGCGCCTCTCCTACGTGCCCTGGCCGGGAATCGAACCCGGGTCCCCCACACGCCAGGCCGATGCCCCACTGCTGAGCCAACCGGCCAGGGCCAAGTTTACATATTTTAAAAAGTATATTTTAAGCTAAGAAGCAAAGTTAACAAAATATCTCTAAATATTTTTTAAGCTGTGCTTTGAGTATGAAATTAATATATATTAAGGTTTTACCTTTAAGATACAATTAAATAGAATATAGTCAAAACATATGACTAAATATTTTACATATTTAAGTCATTTAACAGCAAATGAGCAATGCTACTCTTAAATTTTCAATGGAAGAATTAAAGAAAGCCGTTTATTTATTCTACATAACAGGTAAATGAGTCTTTAAGCAGAGTCCTGATAGGAGTAACAGTTAATATTAGAGTTAGATCAATATCAAGAAAAACTTATTTTACTTTAAAAGACCATAGTCAGTACTAGAATGAACAGAACCCATATTTTCTTCCTATTTTATTTTAAAACCAGAAAAATAAGTGCACTAATATGTTGAAGACAAGTAGGTGTTCTCAAAGCAGCAAAGAACGCTTTCCATCTCTGAATTTAAGACCCTGACTTAGACTTAGCTATTCTGTGGGCTTATAACATCAAAGAACCACCTCACCTTAAATGGTCCTATATAGGAGTTTCATCAACTTAATATCCTGGTATAGACTCCAATCCTAAGTCTATAAACAGGGAGAAATTTCACCTGCTTCTCAAGTGATGCTGGAAAATTCCATAAAATGTTTGAAAAAGTATTCAAATGAAAGAAGAGGCACATGGATTGGATAAAGAATGCTATTTTAAATAGCATTTATGGAATTTCCATTAAATACAGTTATATTTCATGGCTATAATTCCTAGGAAAATGGAGTGATTATTTTTATAAAGAATCATAAAGACATTTTCCACCTTTCAGAAAAGTTATTGCATGCATACTACTTATATTGAGGCATTATGTAACAATATTCAACATTGAAAAAAATTTCAACATTTCTACAACCCTTGGTTATATCAGAAAATGCAATATACATATTCTCCCCATGGCTAAGATTTTCACATTTTTCTTTGTACTGTCTGTCTATAAAACTACTCCATTTCTATCTACTTTCTCTTTGCACATTTCCAATTTATTTATATCTTTATTAGATCCTTGCTCAAACTGGAAGGTGTTGAGCAATGTGAGTATCATATAGGTTAATCCATTTAATATCTGTGTCAGCCCTGGCTGGTTGGCTCAGTCATATAGTGTCAGCCCAGCATGTGGATGTCTTGGGTTCAATTCCCAATTAGAGTACATAGGAAAAGCAACCGTCTCCTTCTCCACCCCTCTCCCTCTCTCTTCTTCCTCTTTCTCTCTTCCCCTCCTGCAGCCACAGCTCAATTGGCTTGAGTACACTGCCCTCAGTCACTGAGGACAGCACTAAAAATAATTCAGTGTGAGCATGGCCTCAATTAGGCAAAATCTCAGACAGGGGTTGCTGGGTGGATTCCAGTCAGGGCACATGCAAGACTGCCTCTTTATCTGCCCTCCTCTCACTTAGAAAAGAAGAAGAAGAAGAAAAAAATATATATATATGTGTGTGTGTGTGTGTCAGTTTTGCACAAATTATAATTTAAGTACAAATCAAGACATTATTTAATTTATAAAAGGATAAGGTTTCTTTCTTTTGTTACCTTTCTTTAGGTCATTTAACTATGCACACTTATATGATACTTTAGAGAGCCAAAAGGGAAGGGCAGGAATACCCCTCTACCTTTATAACCAGTAAGTACTCTAATAAAAACTCCCAGAGTAGGGCAGGGGGAACTACTATCTAAAACTGAGTCAGCCTGACCAGGCGGTGGGTGCAGTGAATAGAGCGTCGGACAGGGATGCGGAGGACCCAGGTTCAAAACCCTGAGGTTGCCGGCTTGAATGCCGGCTCATCCAGCTTGAGCACGGGCTCACCAGCTTGACTGCAGGGTGGCTGGCTTGAGCATAGGATCACATATGTGACCCCATGGTCGCTAACTTGAGCCCAAAAGTTGCTGGCTTGAAGCTCAAAGTTGCTGTCTTGAGCCCAAGGTTGCTGGCTTGAGCAAGGGGTCACTCGCTCTGCTGTAGCCCCCCTCCCTGGTTCAAGGCACATATGAGAAAGCAATCAATGAACATCTAAGGTGCTGCAACGAAAAACTGATCTTCTCATCTCTCTCCCTTCCTGTCTGTCCCTATCTGTCCCTCTCTCTGACTCTGTCAAAAAAAAATTTTTTTTAAATTAAAACTGAGTTATCTGTGATTTCATTTATGCATGCAGTCCATAGTTGCCAATAAAGCAGGTAATCAAACAATAATGTGTACTAATTATGAGACTGACAAGGCAATGGTATGTATCTTGTTAAAGTTTTCTAAAAGAATTTTAGGCATTTTCTTACAGTATGTAGTACAGCTCTACAGTTCTTTAGTAAAATGTCTTGTCTACTTACGTAGTAATAAAACAACATACTCACAGACAAATAGGTAATAAAGACAATGATGCCATCACAGAACAATTAGCAACAAGTAAAAAAATAAAACATATATATGATTAAATATACCTACCTATTGAATTTTGAATTCCGTGTCGGTGATTCTGCACCTCTTAAAAGTTGTCTGAAATACTTCAAAAATAATTGTGATTTATCAAGCTAATATTTAATACTGAAACATGCTACTTTACTATATAGTACTACTTTCCAGTGTAAAAAAACAAAACATTATTTAATCAAGAGAACACAATCACAGTCAAATAGAATAAGAATTAAAATATTGCAAATAAAGATATTAAGGCCATTTGATTTCCACAGGCCTATAAATAATGTATATACAAGTATGGGGTTTTTATTTCTCTAAAGTACCACCAAGCCACTCAGGCATTTAGCAAATCAGATATATCAATTTGGACACTATCTAGTCTTTCCTTCTTTCTCTCTCTCTCTCTTTCTTTCTCTCTCTCTCTTTCTCTCTCTCACATACACACACACACACACGATTTTGGTATTGAGAATATTTTAAAATTAACTTCTAATCTCCATTAAGTTATATAATAAAAGAGTATTCACTTTCTTAACCATGTTTTATTTTTCTTTTATTTTGTTATGTGAATCACTTACCTAAATGATATCAAACCCAGTATTAAATTTTCCAGAAAAATCCTACAAGATTAATATTTTTACTTACCTCATCACTGTGACAGAACATAGGAGTAAACACATTCTCCAACAGAGAAAGTACATGTTCATATGCTTCAAAAAGACATCTCATAGTTTGAAGTTTCACAACATCTATATATGGGCCTTCAGCAACTATTTTAAAAAATTACATTGTAGAAATTGTTCATGAACAACATAAATACATGACACATTAATTTAAAATTCATGACAGTGAAATAGCATACAAACATGTTTTATAAAAATTTCACTGTAAAGTACAGAAATTACACTAGATTGAGGAATTAGAAAAACCAAGCTCCAGTTCTGGCAAGTATTAATTATGTAAGTTTCTTAAATCTTTATCTAGTTAGTAGACTACTAGGATAATGGCTGCCAGCGTATCTCACACAGCTGCTGCAATAATAAATAGAGCACAAGAGAAAACTCTGAAAGCTATAAAAAGCTATAGAATTCATTCTCATCATGTCTGACTTACTTTTTTGAATCTCTTCTACAATAAAAGGATCAAATCGAATTTTGTCAATACTTTCATCCAAACAATATGTTTTATAAATCTTTTGCAACTCCTCATGAAGAGATAGCATTTCATCATTTGATAGCTCTGGTCGCAAGATTCTGTCATTGAATTCCTCTAGCAAATTAGAAAAGAGTAGGGAAAAAGTGAATTATATTAATATACAACTATTCATGAAAACTTCATGTTCCCAGTCTAATTGTAACCAGTATGAAAAACAGCAATTATAAACAAATTACACATCATTTTAAGCTTTTTAAAAGACTAAATTGGGAGTAAAATCACCAAATAAAAAATTTCAAACAAATATTTCATAGACTAATATAAAATATATAAATACTTGAATTACAATACAAATTTTCTAGAATTTAGAATAGTAAATTTCTAAAATTTCCTTTTTATTTTTATCTAAAATTTTCTTTAAAGAACATACTGTATTAATTTCCTATATCGACTCTTTAATATTTTAAAACCTGATTCACTAAAACAGTAAAAACTAAAGGTTTCTTAAGTTCCAGTCAAATTTTTAAATTATATTTCCTTCTACCATGAAGGTTACAGATTAGTGATGGAGCTAAAGAGTCTGAACAAATGAATGACTTTATTCTAAAATGACAGATAATAGCATCTGGATAGCCAAAATGTAAACTAAACTACTTTTTTTTTTATTACAAGAGGCGCTGGTACAGAGTTTACCTCTTAATTCTTAATTATCCTAACTGAAATACAAAGAGGAAAAAAGAGTTTAAAAAGAAGAAACAGGAGTAGAATATCTAAGAGCTTTGGGATGACAGCAAATTCATATAATTGGAGTCTCAAAAGCAAAGAAAGAGAAAATCTAAAAAGATAATAGCTAAGAATTTTCAAAAATGAAGGCACAAACCCACATATCCAAGACTCAGTAAAATGTAAGCAGAATAAATAAAACAAAAACTACACATTACAGTCAAATTGTTAAAAACAAAAATAAAGAGAAATTGCAAAATCTGTCAGGGAGGAAAGAAATATATTATATGAATGAAAATAAACATAAGAATGGAAGTTAATTTCTCATTAGAAACAATTACATTGTCCAAAAGACAATGGAAATGACTGCAAAGTACTGAAAGAAAAGTACTGAAAGAAAATACTGTCAACCAAAAATTCTATATTTAGTGAAAATATCCTTTAAAAATGGAGACAAAATAAACAGACAGACAAAGCTAAGAAAATATACCTCCAGCAGATTGATACTATAGGAAATGTGAAAAAGACTTATTTTAGCAGAAGGAAAATGGTAACAGAAACCTAGTTCTACAGAAAAGAATAAATAGTACCAGAGAGGTAAATAAGCTAAACACTATAATGGCCAAAATGTGTATGTGTGTTTATGTGTGTGTATATGAATGACAATTATTTATGGAAGAGATAAATATGTACTATGGGGTTTACAGGATACACAGAATTAAAATACATGATAACAGGCCTGACCTGTGGTGGCGCAGTGGATAAAGCGTCGACCTAGAAATGCTGAGGTCGCCGGTTCGAAACCCTGGGCTTGCCTGGTCAAGGCACATATGGGAGTTGATGCTTCCAGCTCCTCCCCACTCTCTGTCTCTGTCTCTCTCTCTGTCTCTCTCTCCTCTCTCTCTCCCTCTCTGTCTCTCTCTCTTCCTTTCTCTCTCCTCTCTAAAATGAATAAATAAAAAAAAAATCTTTAAAAAAAAAAAAATACATGATAACAAACAAAACAGGAAGGATGGGGGTAATTTGAGGTAAACTGAGGTTCTTATATAGTTCCTGAAGCAGTAAAATATTTTTAAATAAAGACTGTGATAAATGAAATACACTAGTATAATTTCTAAGCAACCACTAAAAAAGGAAGAAAACAAAACACACATAAATAAAGTCAATAGAGGAGATAAAATAGAATACTAAAAAATGCTCAAGTAACCCAAAGAAAGGCAGGTAAGAACAACAAAAAATATATAAAACAAATACAAAACACCAGGACAGAAGATCTAACAATATACAATAAGCATATTAAGTGTAAGTGTTCTACATATTGCAATTAGAAAACAAAGATTATCCAACTAGATTTCTTAGGAGCAAGATTCAATTGTTTACAAGAAATACATTATACACTTTGATCATATAGAAAAATATACACAACTCAAACCCAAGTGTAAAGAAAGATGGTGTAGTTATATCAAAGTAGACTTCAAGACAGAATTACCAGAGATAAAGAGCATTTTATAATCATAAAAAGATAAATTCACTAAGAAGACATAACAATCTTAAAGTTCAAAATACATGATAAAAATTTTAAATACTGAAAGGGAGAAGTAGCAAATTCATTAAAAAATAAAGAATATAGAATATCTGAGTACAAACCATCAACTTAATCTGACAGTTAGTGAATGCTACCCAACACAGCAAAACAGACATTCTTCTCACAGGCTCATAAAACAAGTTTCAATGAATTTCAAATGACTAAAATTACAGAGAATATGTTGCCTGATCAGAAAAGTATTAAATAAGAAATTAATCACAATAAGATACCTCAAAAATCACCAAATCTTTGTAAATTTAACAATACACTTCAAAATAACCCAGGGCCAAAAAATAAACCACAGGGAAATTTAAAAATATTTCAAACTGAACCACAATAAAAAGCACTACATAGGTACTGGCCGGTTGGCTCAGTGGTAGAGCGTCAGCCTGGCGTGTGGGAATCCCAGGTTTGATTTCCGGCCAGGGCACACAGGAGAAGTGCCCTCTGCTTCTCCACCCCTCCCCCTCTCCTTCCTCTCTGTCTCTCTCTTCCCCTCCCGCAGCCAAGGCTCCATTGGAGCAAAGTTGGCCTGGGCCCTGAGACCTGAGAATGGCTCTGTGGCCTCTGCCTCAGGTGCTAGAATGGCTCTGGTTGCAGCAGAGCGATGCCCCAGATGGGCAGAGCATCACCCCCTGGTGGGCATGCCGGGTGGATCCCAGTCGGGCACATGCGGGAGTCTGTCTGACCACCTCACCACTTGCAGCTTCAGAAAAATACAAAAAGGAAAAAAAAAAAGCACTACATAGCAAAAATTTTGCAATTCAGCTATAGTAATTCAGACAAAATTTTATAATTTTAAATGCCTATAGTTAGAAAGAAGATGAGCTGCACAAATTAATCATCAATGTTTTACCTTAAACAAGAAAAAGTGCAAACTAAACTCAAGGTTAGTAAAAGAAAATAAGAAAAATAAATGCAGAAAACCAGCAAATCAAAAATATTAATAAATTTGATAAACCCCTAACAATATAGATTACGAAAAAGAAACTCTAAATTATAAATGCAGAGGAGAAATCACTATAGCTACATAGGAAGGGAAAATTAGGAATAACTTGGAGACAATAAAATGTTACTGAGATGCACTTAAAAGAATTTAAAAAATTTCAATATACCTACTTCATAGTAAAAATATTCAGCAAACCAAAAACAGAAGAAACCTTTCTCAAACTGATGAAGGATAACCTACAAAAAACCCAGACTAATATCATAATTAATAGTACAATACTAAATAATTTGCCCCTAAAATCAGAAACAACAAGGATGTCAGCTCTCACCACTTCAATTAAACATTATAGTGATGATTCCCAGCTATTGAAATAGACACGAAAAAGAAATTAAAGGCATAAACATTATTAAAAAAAAAATTGAACTGTGCAACCTAACCTATGGTGGCACAGCGGATAAAGCATCAACCTGGAATGCTGTGGTCACCAGTTCAAAACCCTGGGCTTGCCCAGTTAAGGCACATAAAGGAAGCAACTACAAGTTGATGCTTCCTGCTCCTCCAATACCCCGCCTTTCTCTCTCTCTCTCTCTCTCCTATCTAAAATGAATTACTAAAATCTTTAAAAAGTTATTTTAAAAGAAGTAGAACCGTATATTTGCAGATGACATAATTGTGTATGCAGAAAATCCTTTAAAAAATCTAAAAAAAGCCACTAGAACTAATAAATGACTTTAGCTATGTCACAGATACAAAGTCAATATTCAAGAAATTGACTGTATTTCTATATATTAGCAACAATATGAAATATTATGTTATTACTATAATTCCTTTTTAATTTTTTTATTTATTGAAGAAAGAAAGAAAGAAAGAAAGAAAGAAAGAAAGAAAGAAAGAAAGAAAGAAAGAAAGAAAGAAAAAGAGAAAAAGAGAGAAACACCAATTTGTTATTCTATTTATTTATGCATTCATTGGTTGATTCTTGTATGTGCGTGCCCTGACCGGGAATCAAAACTGCACCCTTGGCATATTGGGACAACACTCTAACCAACTGAGCTACCAGGACAGGGCTTGAGAAGTTACTTTAAATACAACAGGCAAAACCATAAAGACCTGAGTAAAAACTACGAAACATTATAGAGAGGAATTAAATAAGATTGAAACAAATGATAAAATAAAAGATATTCATGCACTAGAAACCTAAATATACTGTCCCCCTTCTCTCCATCTTTCCCTCCCACAGCCAGTGGCTCGACTGATTTGAATGTGGCCCTGGGTGCTGAAGACAGCTCTACTGGAGTATGACAGCCTAAGGTGCTAATATTAGCTGGCTACTCGAGCACTGGCCCCAGATGGGGTTGCTGGGTGGATCCCAGTCAGGCACATACAGGAGTCTGCATCACTATCTCTCCTCCTCTAACCTAAATAAAAACAGTCAAAACAATCTTGAAAAAGAACTCAGTAGAAGGCTTTAAACCAACTGATTTCAAGAGTTAGTATATAGTCTAATCAAGATCATGGTATCAAGGCCCTGGCCGGTTGGCTCAGCGGTAGAGCGTTGGCCTGGTGTGCAGGAGTCTCGGGTTCGATTCCTGACCAGGGCACACAGGAGAAGTACCCATCTGCTTCTCCACCCCTCCCCTCTCCTTCCTCTCTGTCTCTCTCTTCCCCTCCCGCAGCCAAGGCTCCATTGGAGCAAAGATGGCCCGGGTGCTGGGGATGGCTCTGTGGCCTCTGCCTCAGGCACTAGAATGGCTCTGGATGCAACAGAGTGACGCCCCAGAGGGGAAGAACATCGCCCCCTGGTGGGCATGCCGGGTGGATCCCGGTCAGGCGCATGCGGGAGTCTGTCTGACTTCCTCCCCGTTTCTAGCTTCGGAAAAAAATGGGAAAAAAAAAAAAAGATCATGGTATCAGCCAAAATAACAGATACATGGGTCAATGGAAAAGAACAGAGTCCAAAAATATACCCTGCACATATATGGTCAAATAATTTGACAAAGATACAAAGATGGGAACAAATGTCTCTTTAAACAATAGGTATTAGGAAAAAAAGATATTCATATCAAGGAAAAAAATGAACCTCCACCTCTACCTAATAGCAACACAAAAATTATTTCAAGATAGATCACAAACCTACATGTAAAAAATAAAACTATAATGCATCTAGAAAAAAAAATTGGGAAATATCTTGAGTTAAGGTAGGTAAATATTTCTTATGGAAATTGGAGAAATCCTAACCACAAAATTAAAAATATATACACTAAATTTCATCAAAATTTAAAAGTTCTCATCAAAATACACTATTCAGAAAATGAAAATGCAAGCCATAGTCTGGAAGAAAACATTCATAATACTTATAATTTACAAAAGACTTGTATCGATAATATGTAAAGAACTAGTAATTTAATGACAAAAAGAAAAACAATTCAATAAAAAATATGCAAAAGTCTTAAACACTTCGATAGAAGAATATTTGTATGGCCAGTAAGCATAGTGTTCAACAACAGTAGTGATTAGAGAAATGCTAATTAAAAGCACAAGAGACCACCGCACACCCACTAAATTGGCTAAAATTAAAAACCACAAACACCACCAAATTTTGGCAAAAATGTAGAACAAACAGAACTCTCACACATCACTAGGGGGTATAACATAGTACAACTACTTTGAAAAACAATATGGCAGTGTTTTAAAATTAAACATATATCTACAATCTGACTCGGCAATTCTACTTCCAATTATTAAATATGTCCCCAACAGAAAGCCTCATAAAGGAAATGTTAATAGCAACTTTATTCAGAATAGCCCACACATGGAAGTAGTCCAGATATCCATCACAAGAATAATGGATAAAGAAACTGGTATACTCATACAAAAGAATACCATCTAGCAATAAAATAACTACTAATCTATAAAACATGAATCAATCTTAAAGGCATTATCCTGAATCAATAAAGCTAGGCACAAAAGAGTGTATACTATGTGATTCCATTTATATAAGAAAATTCTATAGGCAAAATTTATCTGTGGTGAGAGAAATAAGACTAGTGATTGTTTTGACAGGAATAGGAGCAGAGGTGGATCATTTGGGAAGAGCTCTAAAGAAACTTTCTAGGGATGAAAATGTTATATATCTTGATAAGATTTAGGATATCCAGATGTACAGATTCACCAAAACTGATCAAACTGTTCAAGTTCTGTAAGTTTCATGTATAAATTATACTTAAATTTTTAAAACATTAATCTTTTTATAGTCCCTAGTGCCTCATAAATCCAATAATGTAAGATGTTACAGATATTAAAATCATAATGAAACATTTTACTTTTACTTAATCAAAATAATCCTTAATGAAAACTAAGACAAAGTGCTACTGACATAAACTAAAGATTGATTATATTTTCATTATACTTAATCCTTAGTAGTTTTTTTTTATGAAAGTCAGTAATAGATTATGTCCCAATCTAGAAAGAGTGAACACTTGAAAGACAACTCATAGGTACTCTTAGACTATCTAGTAAAAGACCCTGGCCAGTGCCTCAGTAGATAGAGCATGCCTATAGTTAGAAAGAAGATGAGCTGCACAAATTAATCATCAGTGTTTTACCTTAAACCAGAAAAGTGCAAACTAAACTCAAGCCATCAGCTCAGTATATGGACGTCTCAGGTTCAATCCCCGATCAGGGCACACAGAAGAAGCAACCATCTACTTCTCTCACACTCCATCTCTCCCTTCTCTCACTCTTCCCCTCTCGCAGCCAGAGGCTCAATTAGTTCAAGCATGGCCCCCAGCACTGAGGATAGCATGACAGCCTCAGGCACTAAAAATAGCTCAGTACTCCAGCATAGGCCCCAGATGGAGTTGCCAGTCTGGGCGCAAGTGGGTGTCTGCCTCACTACCTCCCCTCCTCTCACCTAAAAAAAAAAAAAAAATCTAGTAAATAAAATTTAGTATGACTGCAACATCAGATCTGATCTAAATATTTAAATATATTTAAAATTTTTAAAATGACTTTAATAGAGTACAGAGGTAAGCCTCACCCACAGTCAGACAAATCTGCAACACATGCACTGCTCCTTCTTGTTTAAGGAAGTTCATAAAGCGAAATAATAGATCTTGCTGCTCTCTGATTTGTTTCAATTCTAACTTCAGCACCTAGATACAACATAGGAGGAAAAGTCCGTTAAGGCTATATAATAACATGATAAAATTGTTTATATCAAAAGTAATATGGCCCAATGGCTCAGTGCGTAGAGCATTGGCCCAGCAATGTGGATATCCCAGGTTCAATCCCTGGTTAGAGCACATATGAGAAGCGACCATCTGCTTCTCTTCCCCTCTCGCAGCCAGTGGCTCAACTGCTCCAAATGTAGCCCAGGTGCTGAGGATAGCTTGGCTGATTCAAGCATCGGCCCCAGAGGGGGTTGCTGACTGGATCCTGGTCAGGGTGCACGCAGGAGCCAGTCTCTCTATCTCCCCTCCTCTCACTTAAAAACACAAAAAAATGTAATATAAATTGCTGTTGAAAATACTTACAGATGGCTTTTTATTTCTAGGTTCTGCAAATTTTTGCAAGAATGGAACCAAAGGGGAAGGTGGTTCAGTTGCTTTTTCAGGCTTTGAAGAAAGAGAATAAATTAATTTATGTAAATTGTCATTGATCTGACAAATATGTATAAAAATTCAATGCCATGTGAAGTGTTTTCTAATACGTTAAATACTCACGGGACTGTCATCTATGAAGATGATAAGCAAATGATTCACAGTATCCTAACAAAAAAATCATAAACACAGGTCAGAATAATCTCATTACTACATTCTGAACAGAATTCTCACGGCTTTTAACATATTATGGAAGTTTCTAAAAAATTATAAAAACAAATGGCGTAATGGTAAGCATGTGCACTTATTTCATACAAAAGGACTTTTTAAAAATCTACAATGCTGATCTTATCTTTTAAGAAAAAAGTCAAAAGTTATTCTGACTTTGGCATTTAAAATGTTTATAAAATAGCCTGACCAGACGGTGGCGCAGAGGATAGAGCGTCAGACTGGGATGCTGAAGACCCAGGTTCAAGACCCCCGAGGTTGCCAGCTTAAGCTCGGGCTCATCTGGTTTGAGCAAAAAGCTCACTAGCTTGGCCCTGGCCAGTTGGCTAAGTGGTAGAGTGTCGGCCTGGCATGCAGAAGTCCCAGGTTCGATTCCCGGCCAGGGCACACAGGAGAAGTGCCCATCTGCTTCTCCACGCCTCCCCCTCTCCTTCCTCTCTGTCTCTCTCTTCCCCTCCCGCAGCCAAGGCTCCATTGGAGCAAAGATGGCCCGGGCGCTGGGGATGGCTCCTTGGCCTCTGCCCCAGGCGCTAGAGTGGCTCTGGTCGCAGCAGAGCGATGCCCCAAGATGGGCAGAGCATCACCCCCTAGTGGGCGTGCCGGGTGGATCCCGGTCGGTCGGGCGCATGCGGGAGTCTGTCTGACTACCTCCCCGTTTCCAGCTTCAGAAAAATGCAAAAAAAAAAAAAAAAGCTCACCAGCTTGAGCCCAAAGTCGCTGACTCGAGCAAGGGGTTACTCAGTCTGCTGAAAGCCCGTGGTCAAGGCACATATGAAAAAGCAATCAATGAACAACTAAGGTGTTGCAACGCGCAACGAAAAATTAATGATTGATGCTTCTCATCTCTCCATTCCTCTCTGTCTGTCCCTGTCTATCCCTCTCTCTGACTCTGTCTCTGTAAAAAAAAAAAGAGTTTATAAAATATTCCTGTTTCTTCAAAATCTTATTGGATCAAAAGCAAAAGCAACTTGCCTGACCAGTGGTGACACAGTGGATGGAGTGTCCACCTGGGATGCTGAGGTCCCAGGTTCAAAACCCGAGGTCAGCAGCTTGAGCACAGGTTTGCCAGCTTGAGCGTGAGATCATATGATCCATGGTTGCTGGCTTGAGCCCAAGGTCGCTGGCTTGAGCAATGGGTAACTAGGTTGGCTGAAGACCCCCTGCTCAAGGCTTGTATAAGAAACAATCAATGAACAACTAAAGTGCCACAACTATGAGTTAATGGTTCTCATCTCTCTCCCTCTCTCTCCCTTCCTGTCTCTGTCTGTCTCTCTTGAAAAAAAAAGGGCAACTCAAATGTCTAACAAGAAATAAATGAATAAGCAAAATTATTTATATACCTATAATGGAATATTTTATTCAGCCTTAAAAAGGAATAAAATTTCAATATATACCACAACATGGATAAACTTTGTGGACATTATGCTAAGTGAAATAAGCTAACCACAAAAAGACAAATACTGTATGATTCCATTGATATGAGGTATGTGGAGTAGTCAAATTCATAGACACATGAATAACATGGGGACTGTCAAGAGCGGGGGGGGGGAGGGACAAATAAAGAATTATTGTTTAATGGGTATAAGAGTTTTGTAAGATGAAGAGTTGTGAAAAAGAGTAGTAGTAACAGTTGCTCAACATTATGCATGTACTTAATACCACTACTATAAAAAATTTAAGGTGATAAATTTTAACCACAATTAAAGAAAAAAAATTTAAGTCTTACTGGATCAGCTAGGAAATCCAAAGAAGGAAGGAACACTGAACCAGAGAGGATCTCTCTTAAAAGTAAGGTCAGGGATCTGAAAAAAGAAAACAATCGTATTTATACTTAGTAATCTACATCAGTTCTTACCTGGGAACCTTGTTAAGATGCAAACTATGGCCCTGGCCAGTTGGCTCAGTGATAGAGCGTCAGCCCAGCGTGGGGATATCCCAGGTTTGATTCCCTGCCAGGGCACACAGTAGAAGCGCCCATCTGCTTCACCACCCTTCCCCATCTCCTTCCTCTCTGTCCCTTACTTCCCCTCCTGCAGCCAACACTCCACTGGAGCAAAGTTGGCCCAGGCGCTGAGGATGGCTCTATGGCCTCCGCTTCAGGCACTAGAATGGCTTCAGTTGCAGCAGAGCAAAGCCCCAGATGGGCCAAGCATCGCTCCCTGGTGGGCACGCCGGGTGGATCCTGGTCGGGCACATGCGGGATCTGTCTGTCTGCCACCCCCCACCCCTCTCCTCACTTTGGAAAAATACCAAAAAGAAAGAAGATTGTAAGGGTAAGACTAATGAAATAACTTTATGGAATAATCTAAATGGCATATAACTATTCTTCCCATGTAAATAACTTAAAACCCAATGTGTCTATATAGTTTGTTCAAACTGTTTCTGCGAGTGAGTCATAATGTACGTCTTTGAAAAGGAACACCAACCTAAGACATTTTTTTTGATACATTATCTCTGGCAAGGGAAACAAAAGAAAAAATAAAAAAATAGGACTACTTCACACTAAAAAGTTTTTGGGAAAAAAAAAAGTTTTTGCACCTTTAAGAAAAAGAAACCACCAACAAGATAAAAAGACAGCCCTGGCTAAGTAGCTCAGTTGGTTAAAGTATCATCCTGATATGGAAGGTTGTGGGTTTGATCCCTAGTCAGGGCACATACAAGAATCAACCAATTACATAATGCAAAAATAAGCAGGACAACAAATTGATGTTTCTCTTTCTCTCTCTCTCACCATTCCTCTATATAAAAAAAAAATCAGTAAATAAAAATTTAAAAATAAACTGAAGAAAGCCATGGCCAGTTGGCTCAGTGGTAGAACATCATCAGCCTGGCATGTAGATGTCCCAGGTTTGACTCCCAGTCAGGGCACACAGGAGAAGCAACCATCTGCTTCTCCACCCACCTCTGTCCCTTTTTCTCTCCCTCTCTTTCTCTCTTCCTCTCCTGCAACCATGGCTCAGTTCAAGCGCATTGACCCCGGGCACTAAGGATGGCTCTGTGGAGCTGTCACCTCAGATGCTAAAAATAGGTCGGTTGTGAGCATGACCCCAGATGGGCAGAGCATCAGCCCCAGACAAGGGTTGCCATTTAGATCCCAGTCAGGCCACATGGGATCAATCTCCCCTCCTCTCACTTGGAAAAGAAGAAAAAATAAATAAATTTTTAAAAATAAAAATAAACTGAAGGAAAAGGTTTTAAAAAAAATAAGACAACTAACGAAATGGGAGAATGTATTTGCCAATGATAAATCTAATAAAGGGTTCATATCCAAAATTTAAAAGCCTTATAAATTCAACACCAAAAACAAACAAACAATCCAATTAAAAAATGGGCAAAGGTCCTGAATAGACACTTCTCCAAAGAGGATACTGTATACAGATGGCCAATGTGCATATGAAAAAATGTTCAACATCACTAATCATCAGAGAAATGCAAACTAAAACCACAATGAGATATCACCTCACACCTGTCAGAATGGCGCTCATCAATAAGTCAACAAACAAGTGTTGGCTACGACCATAGTGAACTCTCATACACTGTTGGTGGGAATGCAGATTGGTACAGCTACTGTGGAAAATGTATTGGAGTTACCTCAAAAAATTAAAAATGAAACTGTTTTATGTGTGAGAGATTCCACTTCTGGAAATATATCAGAAGAAACCCAAAACACTAATTCAAAAGAATATATGCACCCTTATGTTCATTGCAGTGTTATTTACAATACCCAAGATTTGGAAGCAGCCCATGTGTCCATCAGTAGATGAGTGGATAAAAGAGCTGTGGTACATTTACACAACGGAATATTCTCGGCCATAAAAAAGAAGGAAACCCTACCCTTTGCGACAGCATGGATGGACCTGGAGAGCATTATGCAAAGTGAAATAAGCCAGTCAGAGAAAGACAAGTACTATATAATTTCACTCATATGAGGACTCTGATGAACAAAATTAACACACAAAAAAGAACAGATGACAGCTGTCGGAGGAGGGGAATTAGGTGAAATAAGTGAAGGAATTAAGCAAAAGAAAAAGAACCTCATAGACACGGACAATAGTATGCTGATTACTAGAGTGAAAGTGTGGTAGGGGAAGGTAGAAGAAAGTAAAGGAGGATAAATGGTGATAGAAGAACACTTGACTTGGAGTGGTGAACACACAATACAATATACAGATGATGTATTATAGAGTTGTAAACCTGAAATCTATGTATTTTTATTAACTAAAGTCACCCCAATAAATAACATAAATAAAATTTTTAAAAAAACATTAAAAAAGAACACCAAGGAAGTAACAAAGTATAATTATATATATTTTTTCTTAAGTACGAAGCGGGGAAGCAGAGAGACAGATTCCCTTTATGAGCCCCAATTGGGATCTACCCAGCAAGCCCCTATGGGGCAATGCTCTGCCCATCTGGGACTGTTGCTCCGTTGCTCAGCAACCAAGCTATTTTAGCACCTGAGGCAAGCCATGGAGCCATCCTCAGCGCCCTGGGCCAACTTGCTCCAACCGAGCCATGGCTGCGTGAGAAGAGAGATAGTGAGAAAGAAGGGGGGCAGTGGAAAAGCAGATGGTTGTTGTTCCTACGTGCTCTGAGCAGGAATCAAATTCGGGACATCCACACGCTGGGCCACCGTTACATTGCTGAGTCAACTGGCCAGGGCCTAATTCTCTCAAATAGGAAATTTAATTGTATTCATATTTATGACTGCAAAAGATTAATTTTAAAAAATCTAAGCAACACAACACATCACAAATACTCAGCTCCTAAAATGGCATTTTAAGACCCAATAAATTATCTTTTTTAAATAGAATAAAATATTATTCACATCATAGGCTAACCTCAAATTTTGGTGTACTAATACTATGATTAAGAGTAGCAATATTCATACGGCACGGTATGCAAAAACTGCTATGACATTTCCCAGTCTATTTATACCTGCAGTCTGTTGCTTTAGGAGGCAAAACATAAGGAAAAAGTAGTTCAGTGAGTTTCCTTAAATAATGTAATTCATCTCTTCGACTCCTCAAAGCCACATGAAGCTCTGGACCATATTCTTCTAAAGCAGCTTGCTGTAAAAACTCTGTATTTTCTACTATAAATACAGATAAAAAAATATTGAAAAAAGTTAAACATTAAATAAATTCAGTCATTTCCAATAACATATAGAAAATCATTTAACACAGTCATTCCTTTCCTAGTCCTCCTTTTTATTCCATTATGTATTTTACTGGAAAATTTTTCACATAAAGAAAGCAATTTTCCTCTTGGCTGAAACCTTATTCAATTTTTTTATTTATTGTTTTAGAGAGTGAGGATTGGGGTTGGGGGAGAGAAAGAGAAAAAGAAAGAGAGAGACAGGAACACTGATCTGGGATCAAACCAGCAACCTCTGTGCTTCGGTATCACTCTCTAACCAACTGAGATATCTGGCCAGGACCCTTAGCTGGAACTTTTGAAATATTTTAGTTAAAAAACCCTTTCCCCTTTTGCAAACAAGAATTTGAACTCATGTCACTACTTTTCAAGGTATAGTAAATAAAAGCAAATGTTTTTAAAAAGTTGAGAAAACATTTTCTAGCATTATACAAGGTTTTAGTTAACAAATATACATCCTCTGTAGACACACACACACACACACACAATAAAACCTTTCTTAAAATTCTTATTGTCTCTGCTTTTATGCCATAATCATTCAGGTAACCCTTTAAAACAATTATGGTACAGAAAATGGCTTCCTTGGTTAAATTCTGTATCTTATGCTCAGAGGTACAAAGTTGTGTAAGGTGAAACTCCATGAACAGATAGATTACTTAATAAATATTAATTGATGATAAAAGTCACATTAACAGAAATTTTTCTTAAAAGATCAAGAAGTAAATATTTTAAAACTTAAAAGTAACAGTTCTGTTACTCCTTTTGACAGCCCTCAAAAGCCCAAAAGAAAAACAAGTCATGCTTTCTTTATGTGCATTTCATGACAATTTAAAAATCACGGAATCTGTGAAGGGAATCTTAACCCTAATTCAATGGCATTTAATTTTGACTATTTACTTCTATTTGTGTGTGTGTGTGTGTGTATGTGAGTGACAGAGACAGAGAGAGGGACAGATAGGGAAAGACAGACAGGAAGGAGAGAGATGAGAAGCATCAGTTCCTTGTCGCGGTTCCTTACTCTCCTTAGTTGTTCATTGATTGCTTTCTCATATGTGCCTTGACCCGGGAGCTGCAGCAGAGTGAGCAACCCCTTGCTCAAGCCAGCGATCTTGGGCTCAAGCCAGTGGCCTTGGGCTTTAAGCCAGTGACCATGGGGTCATGTTTAGGATCCCACGCTCAAGGCAGATGAGCCCATGATCAAGCTGGTAACCTTGGGGTTTTGAACCTGGGTCCTCCGTGTCCCAGTCTAACACTCTATCCACTACACCACTGCCTGGTCAGGCTTTACTTCCAATTTTTTTTTTTTTTTTGTATTTTTCTGAAGCTGGAAACCGGGAGAGACAGTCAGACTCCCGCATGTGCCCAACCGGGATCCACCCGGCACACCCACCAGGGGCTACACTCTGCCCACCAGGGGGCGATGCTCTGCCCCTCCCGGGCGTCGCTCTGTTGCGACCAGAGCCACTCTAGCGCCTGGGGCAGAGGCCAAGGAGCCATCCCCAGCGCCCGGGCCATCTTTGCTCCAATAGAGCCTCAGCTGCAGGAGGGGAAGAGAGAGACAGAGAGGAAGGAGAGTGGGAGGGGTGGAGAAGCAGATGGGCGCTTCTCCTGTGTGCCCTGGCCGGGAATCGAACCCGGGACTTCTGCACGCCAGGTCGACGCTCTACCACTGAGCTAACCGGCCAGGGCCTACTTCTATTTTTAATGGAAGCACATTTATCAAAAAAAAAAACCCAACATATACATTCTAATAATGAGTACTAAGAAGATAAAGGAATGCTATCTATGCCAGAGGTACAAAAGCAGGATTGGCAAAGAAAGGCATAGTTTTTATAAGACATACATTTTATTTTATAATTATGCAAATATTTTCCAAGCATTCTCCCCAACAATTTGGGGTACTGGCCTTTTTAAAATTTATATTTTGAGCAGAGATTTAACATAAGACTAAGTATACTAAATCTCAGCTCAACTTCTTTACTTGACATAATCTTAAACAAATGATATAGTCCTTTTGAGCTTCAGTTTCCACATCAGTAAATAATAAAGTAGTTATTAACACTAAAATGTCATTCAAAATGTGTAATTACAATATCTGGTATGATTAAGCATTCACACATAATATATATGATATATAAATTAAATCACTGGATTGGAATTTAGTCAACATTTGTCAGATGTGAGAGATTTTTAGACACTCTAGAAAATGAGAAAATAAAGAAAGCAAGCAAAAGAGAAATAAAATACAGAAGGGGAAAACCTTAATTGGGAATATAAGCAAAATATAAATGTGGGAAACAGGGCATAGATTAATCCCCACTATTCACCAGTGTATCTACTGCAAAGCAGTCAGCAGGTTTCAGATCACAAAAGGAAAAGTCCCTAAAATCCATAATCCATGACAAAGAGATAGCATCAGGATGAAAAACTGAATCCTTCTGCATAATTATTATTGAATTTAAATTAAACCAATGCTATATATATATATATATATACACACACACACACACACACACACACACACACACACACACATTTCTTTTCAACATTCTGTATGGGCCATGGAAGTATTTACATAGAGAGAAAACATCAATACAAGGTGAGGCAAAAGTAGGTTTCCAGTTGTGAATGCAAAGCACAGAGTTTATTTTATTCTTGTATTATTTTCCATTTGAACAACTAACTATAGACATACTTTTGCCCCACCTTGTATAATTCCTACTCTCAAGAGACAGTTTAAGGACAGGACACGGAGAGAGAATAAATGTGAAGAAATGAACCTTTAATGATTTTCTGAGGTATGCATAACTGTGGGGCCAAAGAATTTAGAGAAAAAAGTCACGCATTAAATGAAAAATCAAAAACTGAAAACCATTTTTGCAATTTTATCTAATTTACTTTCATAGTTACAGAACCTCTAGATAAAAGTCCTCATGAATTTCATTAATTACAATGTTATTAATGAATCCAATCTAGCATTTAATGATGATTTTTTAATTGAGGACCACTTTTTACATGAATAGCAGCAAATCAGCAAACTTTGTCTTGCAAAGATTCAACAATAAATTTTAGTGAAACTGGTCTGCCTATAAATATAAAACAACATTCTCACAGACCCAAAATAAGTTGAGAATTTTATTAAACTGATTAATTCAACTAAAAATAAAAAGATGACTCCATTTACTCATAATCTGAGTTCAAAGTGTTTGTCTTTAGAAAAAATAAGAACTATAATTAAAATCTTTTCCCAGCCCTGGCTGGTTGGCTCAGTAGTAGAGCATCGGCCTGGCGTGCAGGGGTCCTAGGTTTGATTCCCGGCCAGGGCACACAGGAGAAGTGCCCATCTGCTTCTCCACCCCTCCCCCTCTCCTTCCTCTCTGTCTCTCTCTTCCCCTCCCGCAGCCGAGGCTCCATTGGAGCAAAGTTGGCCCAGGCGCAGAGGATGGCTCTGTGGCCTCTGCCTCAGGCGCTAGAATGGCTCTGGTTGCAACAGAGCAACGCCCCGATGGGCAGAGCATCGCCCCCTGGTGGGCATGCCGGGTGGATCCCGCTCCGGCGCATGCAGGAGTCTGTCTGCCTCCCCGTTTCCAACTTCAGAAAAATACAAAAAAACAAACAAACAAACAAACAAAATCTTTTCCCTTACAAAAACCAACGTACATTTACAGCTTTATTCATAATTGCCAAAGTTTGGAAGCAACCAGATGTCCTTCAATAGATGAATTGATAAACAAAATATGGTACATCTATACAATGGATTATGAACAGTAAAAAGAATAGACATTAAGGAAACTTAAATGCATATTTTTAAATGAAAGAAGCAATTCTAAAAAGGCTACATGATGTCCAACCATATGACATTCTGGAAAGGGCAAAACTGTAGAGGCAATAAAAATATCAGTGCTTGCCAGGGGTTCACAAAGAAAGAAGGAGGAATAAATAAGTAAAAGGGGATTTTTAGGACAGTGAAACTATTCAGTATGATATCATAATGATAGATCGATGGCATTATGCATTTGTCAAAACCCATAGAATATACAATAAAGAGTCAACACTAACAAAAACTGTAGATTTCAGTTAATAATAATGTATTGTTATTTGTATATCAATTATAGCAACATGAAAGATGTTAGTAATAGGGGATTGTAGAGGATATATAGAAACTCTTATTCTTTCTGTTCAATTTTTCTGTAAACTTGAAACTTCTTGAAAAATAAAATTTACTAATAAAATAACCATTTTTCCTGTGTTCTTTAACAGTAAAGTAACTTTAACAAAATGCCTACAACAAAGTTAATATCATCTAGTGTTTTTGCCAGTAAAAGGACAATGATTTTAAAAGTTAAATTTTTATTTAATAATTACACACGTTCAAAATTCCACTTTTTAACTATGTTGAAGTAAAACTGTTTTTACTGACATTGTAAGATGAACACACACAAAAATTTTAAATATATAATTTGAAATGTTTCTCTTCCTGAGGAATGCTTCATACCAAAGAACAAATAAACTAATAATTTACTTTAATTTAAACTCTGCCTAGGACATAATTTCCTCAAGTATACTCTGATTATATTCACTGAGAATTATGACAGAGGAAAAATTGGTTTCATGCTCAAATGAGTTTGGGATGTGCTGGGTTAAACAAAGTTAAAATTATTTTTGCTGCAGGACTACTCCAAGATTTTGGTATACTAGCACTTACTGGAAATTTCCAAAAGGGGAATACACTATGTAGTAATTAACAGAAAATATGACCATAAAACCTGTTCTACATAGTCATCTTACAGAGAATAGTATTCTGCAAAACATATTGGAAAAACATTGACAAAGAATACCAAATACAAACTCAAAAGAAATAAGTTTGACAAAGAACAAAGTATATAGCATGAAACTATATTGTTAAAAAGGAACATTTCAAGGAATTAAACAAAGAAAAAAACTCATAGACACAAACAACAGCATGGTGATTACAAGAGGGAAAGGCGGTTGGGGAGATAGAAGAGTGTAAAAGGGGATAAGTGATGATGAGGTAATGAACATATAATACAATAAACAGATTGATGTATTATAGAATTGTATACCTGAAACCTATATAATTTTACTAACCAACGTCACCCCAATAGATTTGATAATTTTCTTGCACTTTGATTTTTTTATTGATTTTAGATAAAGAAGGGAGGGAGACAGACAGACAGACAGGAACACAGATCTGTTCCTGTTTGTGTCCTGACTGGGGATAAAACTGGCCACCTTAGCACTTTGGGATGACACTGTAACCAACCAAGCTATCCAGCCAAAGCTAAATTCAATTTTTAAAAAAGATACATTTCAGCCCTGGCCAGATAGCTTGGTTGGTTAGAGCATCGTCCAGATGCACAGAGGTTGCTGGTTTGATTGCAGGTCAGAGCACACAGGGAAACAGATTGATGTTTCTGTCTTTTTCTCTCTCCCCCTTCATCTCTCTCTAACATCAATAACTATATATGTTTTAAAGAAACATTTCAGCTTGATATAAGAGCAAGAAAAGTCTTAAATGAAGATTTCATTCATTCAATCAAAAAAATTGATCATTTGCTATGTGCAAATCATGACAGTATAAAGGCCAAAACACATATGAGAAACTGCAAATAGGTTATCCTGACTTAAGCAAAACGCAGAGTAAAAGACAACAAAATATTTGACCAGGTAGAAAAAGATTTAAATACACAGTTTAGTCTCTACAGCAGTCATTTACTTTTGTTTAGTAGGGAGGTAATGTACAAGAATTGTGAAATTAACAGTAGACAGTAGACAGGATGGGCAGTAAGTACATAGGATAGGTCAAAACTGTGAAATCATTAAGGGGAAAGAGGTGAAATGCATCTCAGAAAAAGTAATGAAGGCAATAGACTATTATTATTCAAAAAACACAAAAGTAATCAACAATATATCTAAAAGTTACCTGTATTTTAATTTTTATAAATTCTTGAGTTTTCACAATCACTTATACGATTAACTGTTTTGAAAGATTTCAGTTTGAAAGAACACTCTTACAGCATTTGTGAATGTATCAGTTAATGTATCAGTACTCATACTAAAATATTTAAGGTGAAAGTTGGTATATAAAAACAAAATCACTCAAATTTTATAGTAGAAAATTATATTACCTTTCTGACTGGCTTTAACTATCACTTCTATATGCTTCATTGCTGCTTTTAATAATTTCTTGGTTATAATAGATGGAATATCAACCTAGAAAAATTCAACATTAAAATAAACATTTAAAAATAATTATCACTAAGTTATAATGGCAGAACACTATTTTTTAAGCTTTTGGAACATATGGTCTTCAAAGTTATAGGTATCATTTGGAATCTTTCAAAAAATTTAAAAAGTATTTTATATTCTTAGATCATACTAACTGTAACTTTAGAAAATTTTCTACCACAGTAAAGAAAATCTTAACATGCATACCCTACATACTAAAAATTTCTCATAAAATATCTTTATTCATGACATTGCCTTGTTTTATTATTTTTTTTAATATTTTATTTACTGATTTTAGAGAAGAGAGAGAGAGAGAGAAATGGTGTGTGGTTGGGTGGGGGTAAGGAGTAGGAAGCAGCAACTCATAGTAATTGCTTCCCATATGCGCCTTAACCAGGTAAGCCCAGGGTTTTGAACCTGCGACCTCAGCATTCCAGGTCAACACTTCATCCACTGTGCCACCACAGGTGACACTCAATGTGTTTTAAATGCATTCAAGGAAAAACCTGAAGGAACTTATTATCCCTTTGATATAAACTTATGTTTACTAAGGTTACCTGAAAATGAACTTTTTCCTTCAGCTTACAAAATAAATTCTGGTTTTAAGGTTTATGAAAGTGCCTGACCTGTGGTGGTGCAGTGGATAAAGCGTAGACCTGGACCACTGAGGTCGCCAGTTTGAAACCCTGAGCTTTGAAACCCTGGGCTTGCCTGGTCAAGGCACATATGGGAGTTTATGCTTCCTGCTTCTCCCTCCTTCTCTCTCTCTCTCTCTCTCTCTCTCTCTCTCTCTCTCAAAATGAATACGTAAAATCTTAAAAAAAAAAAAAAGATATATGAAAGCCTCTGAGCACAGGCTCATTCGGCTTGAGCTTAAGTTCACCGGCTTGAGCACAGGATCATAGACACGACCCCATGGTTGCTGGTTTGAGCCCAAAGGACACTGGCTTGAGCCCAAAGATCACTGGCTTGTAGCCTGAGGTCACTGGTTTGAGCCCAAGGTCGCTGCCTTGAGCAAGAGATCACTGGGCTCGGCTGGAGCCTCCCAGTCAAGGCACCTATGAGAAAGAAATCAATGAACAACTCAGGTGCCATAACTATGAGTTGATGCTTCTCATCTCTCTCCCTTCCTGTCTGTCTGTCCCTAACTGTCCCTCTCTCCCTCTCTCAATCTCAATCTCTTGCAAAAAAAAAAAAAGATATATATAAAAGCCTTCTATTTTACAATAACATTACGTTTCATCATTCTCCATAAACATTTTTCAATATAAAGACTAGAAACTAGAGACTGTGGTAGGTTACTGAGAGGGTTGAGGGCTTAAATGAACATACATAAAGAAAAAAAGTAAAGTATCTAAAATAATAAATTGCAAAGAAATAAATCATCAAAAAGCATGTTTATTGGACTTTGACATTGGACAGGCTTATCTTCTACCACAAAACTCAACATATTATATTTTCCCTTTATCAAAAGCATGATGAGAAAATTGCATCACAAAGAATTAAGATTTGTGTTAGCTTTTCAAGTCTTTTTAAGTTCCATATTAAGGAAAACAAATCAAGACTGATAGATTTAGCAAGCATGATGAATCATAAACTTCCAATTTTTAGTAATTTACTAATAAAACCCAGAGCAGTTTACATATATCTTTCAGCTATATACATTCAATGTGAGGGGTTATTTTTGCTAGTAGTATGCCTTGCTGCAAAATAACATTACTCTTCATTTATCCCTGGCCTCTTGGTACTCAATGATTGTATTCTCATATTTATCAAATAAAAAACACCTTTTAGGTTTCAAACATTTTATAAAATCTTGTCTTCTGAGAATACTCATGAAAATTATCATATATGAGTGAGTCCCATTTTAAGACTTCAGGTCAGAATCAAAATGGTAAAATAATGTGTATTTCACTAAACTTTAATTTAAAAAAGAAAAAAATCTATGGACCTTAAATGATTCTTTGTTTTTATTAGCTCCAAACTGCCAACTTACATTATTCAGGCAATGCTATGGGGTTAGAACACTGTACTAGTAATAAGATGGTCCAGGCCTAATGTTTTGCCCATTAACTACCTCTGACACTTTGACAAAGTTACTAAATTTTTATAAAATAGGTATCTCTCAGAATAGTGATACAGATAAAATAAAATATATAAGATAACACGGAAAATATTGCAAATCATATCTGATAATTGACTTATATCCAAAATACACAGTGAACTTAATAATGCAATAATAAAAAGACAATTCAGTTAAAAATGGGCAAATGATTGCCTGACTGGTGATGGCACATGGATAAAACATCAACCTGGAATGCTGAGGTCCCCAGATCATTTGCCATTTTTATAAACAGAAAAAAAGTTGATCAATAATAATTATACTATAAAAAGCCATTAATTATACCACTTAAATAAAGATTCTGAGGCACTTATCTCATAGTAGACTAAGCAGAATAAAATAAGCCCTGAGGTCACTGGCTTAAGCGCAGGCTCACCAGTTTTAGCATAGGGTCACCAGCTTGAGTGTGGGATCATCCACATGACCCCATGGTCACCGACTTGAGCAAGGGGTCACTGGCTCGGCTGGAGCTCCACCCCTGGTCAAGGCATGTAAGAGAAGCAACCAATGAACTAAAGTGCTACAACTTCGAGTTGATACTTATCTCTCTTCCTTCCTGTCTGTCTGCTGTCTGTCCCTGTCTCTCTCACTTAAAAAAAAAAAGTGAGATAACAACTAGTTCTGGCATGGATGTGGAAAAATCAGAGCCCTTAAACACTGGTGGGATTGTAAAATGGTGCTTTGGAAAGTGATCTAGCAGTTCCTCAAAAAGTGAAACCATCTGACCTAACAATTATGATCCTAGGTACACAGCCAAGACAAATAAAAACATGTATCTTCCCACTACCAAGAAAAATATGTAGGCCCTGGCCAGTTGGCTCAGTGGTAGAGCGTTGGCCTGGCGTGCAGGAGTCCCAGGTTCGATTCCCGGCCAGGGCACACAGGAGAAGCGCTCATCTGCTTCTCCACCCCTCCCCCTCTCCTTCCTCTCTGTCTCTTTCCCTCCTGCAGCCGAGGCTCCATTGGAGCAAAGCAGGCCTGGGCGCTGAGGATGGCTCCATGGCCTCTGCCTCAGGCACTAGAATGCCTCTGGTCGCAACAGAGCAATGCCTCAGATGGGCAGAGCATCGCCCCCTGGTGGGCATGCCAGGTGGATCCCGGTCAGGTGCATGCAGGAGTCTGTCTGACTGCCTCCCTGTTCCCAACTTCAGAAAAATACAAAAAATAAATAAAAAAGAAAAAAAGAAAAATTTGTACACAAATGCCCTGGTACCATTATTCATAACAGCCAAGAAGTGAAAACAATCCAAAAGTCCAACTGAAGGATGAATAAACAAAATGTGGCATACTCATACACTGAAATATTATTCAGACCTTAAAAAGAGTGATGTACAGATACATGCTACCATGCTATAACATGACAGACAACATTAATAAACCTTAAAAACATTATGCTAAGTTAAACAGTCCAGAATGGGCAAATCTACAGAAACAGGAAACAGACTAGTGGCTGGCTAACCGGAAGGGGGAACAACGTTTATAGCTAACGGGTACAAGGTCTGTTTACTGGTGATAAAAATGCTCTAAAATTAATTGTGGTGATGAGTGCATTAACTCTAGGAATATTCTAAAATCAACTGAGTTGTACACCTTAAATAAGTGAATTGTAAGGCCTATAAAGTATATCTCAATAAAACTGTTACCAAAAAAATAAAATACATATAGCATACTCCAAGTAGGTGTTGTGATTTTAAAATCACCAGCTATCTCCAGGCCTAACATAGAATTTTTCTATTACTATCTATAGGAGAATTGACCATAATGAGTCAGCTTTTTGATCAATTAATTTTACTGACTTATTCTAAGTTATAAATTAAATGGCTTATCATCAACCAACTTCTTACCAAATATTTTATTCTGCTTAGTCTACTATGAGATAAGTGCCTCAGAATCTTTATTTAAGTGGTATAATTAATGGCTTTTTACAGTATAATTATTATTGATCAACTTTTTTTCTGTTTATAAAAATGGCAAATGCTTAATGCAAAAAAAATAGTGAACAGAAATTCATGAATAGAAGCAAATATCAGCATCAACTCACCACTATAACAAGAGTTAACAGTAATAAAGATACAGAGGACCTTAATATACATATTAACAAGCTTTAATAATGTGAGCCTTGTTTTCAAAACAGAAAAATGCCGCATGTAGAATGCACTTCTCCGTCCCTGGAGCACGCCACACCTTTCTTCCCTCTCAGGCATGCATCTCCTACTCTAAGGGGTCCCCAGGAAACTTGCAACTAGGAACAATGGGCAGCTGCAGCTCCTCCCTGGCTAACCCCAATTGTGTCTCCAAAGCCCCCTTTTCTCTGACTTTCCAGTGGGCCAAAGCCCCCCCACAGGCTCTCCTGCTGCTTCTACCCTAAAGCCCTTCCTTGTTTCATTGTCTCCAGCTTTAAAAAACATACTCTACACATAAAATTTTTAAAATTTAATGCCACATGTTATTTTCTGCCCTTTCCACTTGACTATATAAGATAATTTCCCATGGAAATAAATTTCTATTCTACGAAATGATTTTTCATAGCTGGAGAGGATTCTATAATTGGCATGTACTATACTAATTAACCAATATTATCATTAAATAAAATGTTTTCATTATACTGAAATGAATTCATGACATACATGTTAAACTCTGATTATTTCTTTAAAATATATTATTAAACAATGGAATTAAATTTTGGAGTATAAATATTTTTAAATCTTTTAATAAAGATTTCCAAACTGCCTTCCAGCATAAGAATTATACCAACTTGATTCATACTTGTTTTGCCTGGTTCCCCACAATCATCATTACTAACTAGATATTATCACTCTTTTTGTCTTTCTGAATCTGATAGGCAAAAAAGTATGCTATTTTATTTTAAAAACTATATTTATTGATAGGACAATAGTTTCAAATATTCACTGGCCACTTTATATTTTTCTTATTCATATTTTTTGCATATTTTTTTAAGAGAGTAAATCTTTTTTCCCCCTTGATTTGAGAGAGAAAGAGAGAGAGGAAGGGAGAGGAAGAGAGGAAGGGAAGAAAGAGAGAGAGAGGAAGGGAGAGAGAGAGAAAGAAGCATCAACTTAAAGTTATACTTAGTTGTTCCATTAGTTGTGCACTCTCACTGACTGCTTCCTGCACCTGCACTGACCAGTGATCAAACCTGCAACCTCAGGGCACCAGGAGAGGCTTTATCCACTGAACCACCCAGCCAGGGCTGCATATCTTTTCTACAACAGTTGACTGTATTGTTCATTCTTGAATATGTGTAGCAACATTTAACAAGATTTATCTTTATTTATTAATGGCAAAGATATTATATACCAATTATTGTCAATATGATCAATTCTATTGAATGGACAAGACAGTATGCAAGTATGGGTGTCTACAGCCAACACATTAAAAGAATATCTGTAGGCAAAGACCCACATACACAAAATATGGAGCAAACACATTTTTAAAAAGTAGATCATAATTATTACGATTTACACTGTAAATTCATCAGACTGAAACATGACTGTTTCTCCTGTAGTTGTCTTTTCATTTCTAATTGCCACAAACCAAGATATCCAACTATTAAAGTAAAACTGATCAATGAATCAAGTAATCCATTCATCTTTTATTTTTAAAAAAGTGAAAAAAATATATACATTATAGGGTAAAGTAAATATAAGATTTTTAAAACTCTCATTAGTAATCATAAAGCCTCAAATTTCCAAATTTTTCATTATAAACATATACCTTGTGAATCCTTCGAATTACGACAGATGCAAAAAACCGTAATGTAATCCTCAATTCATCAACAAAGGACTCATCATCTGTTACATCCCTTCAATTGAGGAGAAAAACAAGCATTTAGCAGTTCAGAGAAATACAGAGCTTTACTTTACAGAAATCAAGGAAAATCTATAGCTTCTTGTTTTTTTCCATTGACTTATGTTATTTTTCTTTTATTTCTTAACAAATAATGCATTACATTACAGAATAAAAGACAAACACAGGGCCTGGCCAGTGGCTTAGTGGAGAGAGCATCAGCCAGGCATATGGACGTCTTGTGTTTGATTCCTGGTCAGGGCACACAGGAGAAGCTACCATCTGCTTCTCTCCCTTTCCCTCTCTCCCATCTTTCTCTCTTCCCTTCCCAAAGCCAGTGGCTTGAGATTGGTTCAAGCCTGGCCGTGGGCACTGAGGATGGCTAGGTTGGTCCAAATGCATCAGCCTCAGGTACTAAAAATACTCGCACTTCCTCTGGCCAGAGTGGGCTGCCGGGTAGATCCCGGTCGTGGGGTACACACGGAAGTCTGCCTCACTATCGCCCTTCTTCTCACTTAAAAAAATAAATAAACATACAGAGAAGAAAATAAATATCTCCCCTAATTCTAGTACCAAGACAATCACTACTAACCAAACTACAATAGATATTTCACTGTAGACATCCATATGTACTTAGGCATATTTTTGTAGTAATATTTTTACAATACTAAGATCATTTTCGAAGCATCATCAAAGAAATTTGTAACAAACAAAATAAGGAATACTTATGGAGAAGCAATAGAATTAAATTTATATATAATTTTAAATTAGTTTAAAAAATATAAAGACTAATAATAATAAACTAATTCCAAATTTAAAAATTAAATGTTTTATTTGAAAAGAAGAAACTGAAATTCACACTTTTTTTTTCCTCAAGTGAGAAGCAGGGAGGCAGAGAGACAGAGTCCCGCATGCACACGACTGGGATCCACCCAGCATGCCCACTAGGGGGCGATTCTCCATTGCAACTGGAGCCATTCTAGCGCCTAAGACCGAGGCCACGGAGCCATCCTCAGAGCCTGGGCCAATTTTGCTCCATTGGAGCCTTGGCTACGGAAAGGAAAGAGAGAGCTAGAGAAAAGAAAGGAGAGGGAAGGGTGGAGAAGCAGATGGGCGCTTCTCCTATATGCCCTGGCTGGGAATCAAACCCAGGACTTCCACACACTAGGCTGACACTCTACCATTGAGCCAACCGGCCAGGGCCTGAAATTTAAACATTTGTAAACAAAAATTTTTGACACCCTTCTTCTGAGGAGCTTATTTTTCATTTTCCTTAAATCTTTAAGTCCCTAGAAATATTAAGATACTTCCCTAACCGCCCTGGCCGGTTGGCTCAGCGGTAGAGCGTCGGCCTAGCGTGCGGATGACCCGGGTTCGATTCCCGGCCAGGGCACATAGGAGAAGCGCCCATTTGCTTCTCCACCCCTCCGCTGCGCTTTCCTCACTGTCTCTCTCTTCCCCTCCCACAGCCAAGGCTCCATTGGAGCAAAGATGGCCCGGGCGCTGGGCATGGCTCTGTGGCCTCTGCCTCAGGCGCTAGAGTGGCTCTGGTCGCAATATGGCGACTCCCAGGATGGGCAGAGCATCGCCCCCTGGGGGGCAGAGCACCGCCCCTGGTGGGCGTGCCGGGTGGATCCCGGTGGGGCGCATGCGGGAGTCTGTCTGACTGTCTCTCCCTGTTTCCAGCTTCAGAAAAATGAAAAAAAAAAAAAAAAAAAAAAAGATACTTCCCTAACCAAAGAAAGAAAGAAGAGTATGTATAGTGGTGATACCCTGAACTTGAAGATGGCGCTGTTAAGTTACTCGGTACATAAGGAAGAAATTTTTACCAACCATACTTCCCACTTTTAACCTCTGGAAAGATAATATTACAGCATCAAGCTACACTAAGGAAAAAATACATACTTTAACATTTAGAAATACAGGTAGATTTTATGTCTGAGGAACCATAACGTAGGGTGTGGGGGGGGGGAGAAAGTCTTAATAACAGGAATTATTTTACAAAAAGCCTCTCACATTATCTTTACTTTAACGGCAAATATCCCATAGTTAAGACAGAATCCGACATAAAAAATTAATTTACATAGCTTTTCAGGAAAATATGAGAAACTAAATATTAAATTTGTTTTAAAACACTAATTCAACTACTAGCATTTTTTAATTAGAAAATTCAAAATATACTGTCAATATAATATTTGCATAGACATCATTAAATATTACAAGTCACAGAGGTATAAGCGTTCAAATACTGTAAATAACTATATGATACTTATGTAATAAAACAAGTATTTAAATTTTATAACTTGAATTTATAATTTTCAAACTATATTTTTTTAGATCTAGCATATTTTCTATATTCTGTAAAGGATAGGGCATTTGTATATCCACAGCAAATACAAAAAATAAAGTTAGTTTGAAAAAAAACCTCTTACTATTCTAGGAGTCTCTTAAAATTATCTTTTAATTTAATGAAACATCGGAATGTCTTTGTCTTCTAAATGTACAATTATTTCAAATATAAAAAGTACATACAAAATAACAAATCATTCATTGTATTTAGGAATCATAAAAAATTCTACAAATTACTTTTCTTTCAAAAAGCAGCCTAGGTCTTCTTCCACTTTCACTAAACTATTGATTGACTACATCAGTGGTTATTAACTGGGGCCAATTACTCCTCCCAGCTAACATTTAGCAATCTCTAAAGATATTTCTGGTGGTCACAATTAGGAGAAAGAGGGGCTGCTACTATTATCTAGTGGGGAACTGCCAGGGGTACTGCAAACTATCCTTTAGTGCATAGTACAAAAACCCCACAAGGAAGAACTTCTTGGCCTAAAATTTCTATTGTGCCAAAGTCGAGAAATCTTAGCCTACACTAAAACACATCATTAGCACATTTCACTTAATGGTATCCACTATACCAAAGGAAAAAGGCTTTATAGAAAGTACATACCTGTACCACGGATAAACAAAGTTCTCCAACACTAATTCAAGAACCTGCATAAAAATTATATTTTTAAAAAAAAAATTAATAACTAATTCTGGGAAAATAAAATACTACTAAGTAATATATATTATTGAGAACAAATTTTATTAACCCAAATATTAACATATTCATGACAAAATGCATATGTCAACCTTACATGGTAGTTGTGATGATCAAAGAGAACACATTTTGAAAACCATAAAACTCAATAAAAAAGAAAAATTACTATTAGAATCACATACACATTTCTAAATATTCCCATTAAAAAGAAAAACTTTAAATTGCTCCTGCTTCGGAAGTGTCAACAAACAAAAGAAGTTCTATGGAAAGAAGGAAAATAATAAGCTAGTCTTTTGTATCCTTAACTCTCTCTGTATGTCAGTATTCCCAGAATAAAATGAAGAAAAAACTAGATAAGGCTTCACCTGACGGGTAGTGGTGGCACAGTGGATAGAGCATCAACCTGGGACACGAAGGACCCAGGTTCAAAACCCCAAGGTTGCCAGCTTGAGCTCAGGCTCACCAGCTTGAGCATGGGTCGCCAGCTTGGGCATGATATCATAGACATGATCCCATGGTTGCTGGCTTGAGCTCAAAGGTCGCTGGCTTGAAGCCCAAGGTCACTGGTTTGAGTCCAAGGTCACTGAGCAAGGGGTCACTGGCTAGGATGGAGCCCCCCAGTCAAGGCACGTATGAGAAGCAATCAGTAAACAAAGTAAGTGATAAAACTACGAGAGAGAGAGAGAGAAAGAAAGAAAGGTCACTGGCTCAAGCAAGGGGTTACTTGGTCTGCTGTAGCCCCACGGTCAAGGCACATGTGAGAAAGCAATCAATGAAAAACTAAGGTGTCCCAACAAAAAACTAATGATTGATGCTTCTCATCTCTCTCCATTCCTGTCTGTCTGTCCCTATCTATCCCTCTCTCTGTAAAAAAAAAAAAAAAAATCTTGTAATAGCTATTTTTAAAACACAAAATAGATTAAATTAATGATATATTTTATTTAAACCAATATATCCAAAATACTATCATTTCAATGTTATGAATATTTAATAGTATATTTTATATCCTTTTTTCCTTACTAAGTCCTCAGAATCCAGAATATATATTTACATGTACAGTACATATCAATACATTTCAAGTGTTTATTAATAGCTACATGTGGCTAATCTTAAATCAGAGAATCCTGAGGATGAAAAAGACCTTATAATAGAAAATATCAAGAACCATATGATTTTACTCTTATGTGGAATATAAAACTAAAGCAAATGAACAAATAAAAAAACTCATAGACAAAGACAATAGTATGGTGGCTATCAGAAGGAAAGGGGGATGAGAGAGGTAGAAAAGGATAAAGAGTGTCAAATTGATGGTGACGAAATAAGTTTGACTTTGGGTGGTGAACACACAATGTAATATACAGGTGATCTATTATAAAATTGTATATCTGAAACCTATATAATTTTATTAACCTATGTCATCCAATAAATTTATTTTTTTTAAAAACATAAAAGAAACAAAAAAGAAAAATGCCAGGAGTTTGGCATTTATTTATACAGCATACTTTCAGCCACATAAAGATACAAACTGGGAAAAAGGATAATTAGGCAAGATTCAGATGTCTAACTCTATTCTCCAACTAATTACAATTCAATTTAATTCAACGCATATATATTAGCTACCAACAATGTTATCTGGCCCTGCATTTAGCACTGAGAACAAATGAGACTCCAGTGCCTGCCTTCAAAGATTTGACTACTTCCTCAGTTCAATGGAGAAGACAAGTCTCTAAAAGAAACAACTAAAATACATAAGATGTTACTAGAAAGGAACATATAAAATGTAAAGGAAACAAAGATAAGAAAACATGCTTTCTATTCCTACCTTATGCAGAAACAGTCTCCCTCCTTACAAGCATCCTATTCTCTGCTCCACCCTCACTGTCAAAAGTGGGGTCATAATTCAGTAAGAGATATGTATATTGCTCCCTGTGGCTCAGGTCCCGCCTTTTGAAATTACAATTGGTTATTTCTACTGCCCTATCATAAAAATGACTGTTTTTATAAGAGCTAAGCAATATTAGGTAAAACAGTACTTTCTTTGGCTAAAATGTCCATTTAAATTAAACAAGATCCGTTGAGGAAACAGCAGTGTCCGGCTTGCTCGCTTGTACTCTGCCTGATTAGCACGTATGCACAGGGCAGCGCCATAGCCTATGTAAGGCTAAGAGTGCTTTAACTCAGGGCAGATGGATTGCGGATTGCCTACCCGCCACTGTGAGGGGCCATGCTTTGCCATTTGTTCGCTTGGTGCCCTGAGAAGAGGTTTTCCCCTGCCCGTTTGCTCGTGCACCATTTGTGAGACTGTTAAACAGGAATGGCCCTTCACTTTCTGGCTCTGCAGTTTCCCTGCCGTCTGCTGGAATCCAATGTAAACCTGCCTGGCCTCAGCCAACAGCATTACAGGATCCAAAAACATTTTTAGCTTATTACACAAGTCATATATTTCATAATAATCAACTACCTAGTCAAGAACCAATTAGGCAGCATATATTAAAATGCTCCATAGTTAAATTTTCCACAGGTATTTAAGAGTTTCTGCTTGAGTATCTTTGGCAATGTTAATTAAATCAGTTACCTCTGAGAGAGATGCGTCAACCTTGGAAGAAATTTTCATGTCTAGCCATGGCTGGTAGTTTTCAAGTAGCAAGGAAGGCCTAACGAAAATCATACAATTAAATTGCTTGAAATCCAAAATGTAATTGAAAGAATCAACAAATCAAAAATGTTTAACTTACCTATGTCGTTTACATTTCACTTTACCACAAACAGCACAGCTACGACCTTGAGGAAATAATTCTTGAAGTTCTAACTGCTAAGAAAAATAAAAATTGGAGAAGGGGAGGGTGAACATTTTTCTTTACATATCGTCTTTACCAAGAATTAATCTTTCCAAAGCTTGTTAATCAATGTCTGAATTCAGAGGACTTTTTTATTATTGTCTGCTTTAACACTAAAATCATTCTTTGTAATAAATACTACTAGCTAAACTAAACACATAACAGTGAAAAAACACCAGATGAAATGCTTTATATTTATAAAACCTAAGCCAAATTTCCAAGGTTACAATTCAAGTCAAGCCTGACCTGCAGTGGCACAGTGAATAAAGCATCAAACTGTAATACTGAGGTCGCCAGTTCAAAACCCTGAGCTTGCCTGACCTGTGGTGGCGCAGTAGATAAAGCTTCGACCTGGAATGCTGAGGTCGCTGGTTCAAAACCCTGGGCTTGCCTGGTCAAGGCACATATGGGAGTTGATGCTTCCTGCTCCTCCCTTCTCTCTCTCTTTCTCTCTCTCTCTCTCTTTCTCTCTCTCCTCTGTAAAATGAATAAATAAAGTTTAAAAGAAAAACAAAAAACCCTGAGCTTGCCTGATCAAGTCACATATGGGAGTTGATGCTTCCTGCTCCTCCCATCCTTTCTCTTTCTATCTCTCTCTCTCCACCCCCCCTCCAAAATGAATAAATAAAATCTTTAAAAGAAATTTTAAGTCAAATGTTATGCTCTCGCATATAAAAAATAAAAGTAAAAATAAATCTATATTTGAAAATAATACTTTACTACAAAAGTGTAAGAAAAAACTATTTTGTGTTTCTCCAATACCTTGAATTCAGGGAGGGAGAAGATAGAAGATAACTAGTAAGGTTACAGAGCACCACTTTCAGCCCTGTCTCTTTTGAGTAGAAATACCAATACCACAAACCTAAGATGAGAGACTGCATCAAGCTGAAGAGTTATCAAGTGAGACTTCAAGATATCCCACTAAATCCTGATCTATACACTAGGGACTTTGCCTACCAGAGATAGATTCAATATACTATCATCTTTATCAAAATTCAGAAATACACATTATTTTGGTTAAGCAAACTGCCTAATTATTTTTTTTAATGTGTAGTTTACTGATTTTAGAGAAAGAGGAAGAGAGAGAACAATAAAGAAAGACAAGAACATCAATCCATTCCTGTATGTGCCCTGACTGGGGATTGAACCAGCAACCTCTGAGCTTTGGGATGATGCTCTAATAACTGAGCATCCAGCAAGGGTCTGCCTAATTACTTGTTTGTTTCTATGGAACAAATAGACATTTAGGAAATTAATGGGGGTTTTTTTTATTAATTAATTTTTTTTTTTTTTTTAGAGAGGAGAGAGAGTGAGAGAGAGAGGAGGGGGGGAGGGAGGAACAGGAAGCATCAACTCCTATATGTGCCTTGACCAGGCAAGCCCAGGGTTTTGAACCGGCGACCTCAGCGTTCCAGGTCGAGGCTTTATCCACTGCGCCACCACAGGTCAGGCTAATGGGGTTAATTTAACCCAAAGTACCCTAACAGTGCCTGTGCCTCAGATTCACCTGAAAAGCATTTTTTTTAACAAGTACTGATTACAAGGTTATTATAAAACTGTTCGATCAAAATCTGTAAGTCCCAGGAATCTTTTTTGGGGGGGGATTTTTCTGAAGCTGGAAACGGGGAGAGACAGACAGACTCCCGCATGCGCCCGACCGGGATCCACCCAGCACGCCCACCAGGGGGTGATGCTCTGCCCCTCTGGGGCGTCGCTCTGTTGTGACCAGAGCCACTCTAGCGCCTGGGGCAGAGGCCAAGGAGCCATCCTCAGTGCCCGGGCCATCTTTGCTCCAGTGGAACCTCGGCTGTGGGAGGGGAAGAGAGAGACAGAAAGGAAGGAGAGGGGGAGGGGTGGAGAAGCAGATAGGCGCTTCTCCTGTGTGCCCTGGCCGGGAATCGAACCCGGGACTTCTACACACCAGGCCGACGCTCTACCACTGAGCCAACCGGCCAGGGCCAGTCCCAGGAGTCTTTATTTTTAAAGATTCCCCAAGCAGATCTACTGTACAATCAACTTTGGGAACTTCTGTTGCAGTTTATTATTTTCATAGTTAATATGCACTTAGAGAACACTCTAAAATTGTGGATCCCAACTTTCTGCAAATTTTGTGTTTTCTCTTTATAACTCCTCTTAGGAGACCTGTAGACCTTAAAAATATACACATATGTAAATTTCACTTTGAAAATGTTTTCATGTCTTCTATCATTAAGTAGCAGATATAGTCTTAAAAGTAATCACTGTTTTAACATGTTTTCAATATCAAACAGCATAGGATCATAAATACTGACTTTTCAAAATAAGAATAAAATTTTACCTTGGGTTTGTATTTTATTGTGAAGAATATATTTGGTAAGAGAGAATCAGGTCCTAATGAGCAGTAGAACGTGACAACTCCAGCAACAAATGACCAGAAGATCATTAAAATATGAAGATACCTTAGAAATAAATGAAAATAATTATTAGAACCAAAAAAAATGTAACATTAAGTTCTTCCTTCACTGATTTAACAAGTATTTATTAAGCACCACTGTATCAGACTGAAGCAATTTCTCAAATTATGATTTTCTGTAATTAGCAACAGAATCACAGAATGCATACTATCAAAAGAACATTTCACTTAAAAGTATAAAGAAGTGAGCCCTGGCTGTATGGCTCAGTTGGTTAGAGCATCATCATCCTGAAGTACAGAGGTTGTTGGGTCAATCCCCAGTTTGGGCACATACAGGAACAGATGATGTTCCTGTCTTCTCCCCACCCCTTTCTCTCTCACTAAAATCAATAAAAGAAAAAAATTTTACAAAAAGTATAAAGAAGTATATTTTGTAAAGTATATAAATACCTAATCATTATGTTGTACAACTGAAACTTATGTATTGTCAACTATAATTAAAAAACAAGAGCATTGGCCTGGGATGCTGAGGACCCAGGTTCAAAACCCCAAGGTCATTCAGCTTGATTGAGGGCTCATCAGCTTGAGCGTGGGATCATAGACATGACCCCATGGTTGCTACCTTGAGCTCAAAGGTCACTGGCTTGAAGCCCAAGGTCCGCTGGCTTGAGTCCCTGATTGCTGCTGGCTTAAACAAGGGGTCACTGACTCAGCTGAAGCCACGGTCCCCGATCAAGGCACATATATGAAAGCAACCAATGAACAATAAAGGTGCAGCAACTATGAACTGATGCCTCTCATCTCTCTCCCCTCCTGTCTGTCTGTCCCTTGCGCGCGCTCTCTCTCTCTTAAAAAATACAGTGGTACCTTGAGATACGAACTTAATTCATTCTGTAACCAAGCTCGTAAGTCAGTCAACTTGTATATCAAACTGCCCGTACTGGACCCGTGCACCAACTAGCGGCAGCTTCCATAATCTCGAACAAAAATACGAAGGGAGTTGCAGCTTGTATCTTAAAAAAAATTCGTATGTTGGTCTGTTCATATCTGAAGGTATCACTGTAAATAAATAAATTACAAATAAATAAATAAAATGGGGAGAAGCCTAAAAAAATAAATATAAGGAAGTGTAAACTCTCAATATTTCATAGTTTGGTACCTAAGTTGTCATGTATAACTAGCCTATACTACATTCTTTCAGAATACCTTTTAACAATATTATAGTATTCATACCACCAAAAATCCTGATTATTTTTTTACTTTTTTAAAAAATTCTTTTACTGAAAATTTTACTGAGTGCCTATTTTATTCTATACAGAAGTAGGCTCTGGGACAGAGTAGGAAATAGTGGTGCCATGGTCTCCACTTGCATGAAGAACACTGTTAGGTAGATGTATCAGGTAAGTAAATGAGTACAATGCCGTGTGATCATGTGTTCTATACGTATTACGACAGAGAAGGTACACATGATATGAGAATATCTCAGGCAGAGTACACAGCTCAAATACGAAAGGACAGAAATTTTTTTCAGAGAAAGTAATGTTTATAAAAAAAACTTAAGAGTAGGAGAAAAACAACAAAAGTGAATAAAGAAATGAGAGACTGGAGGCAAGGTAGGGGATTTCAAACAACACAACTACATGGGCTAAGATCCGAGCAATTATAAGAAGTGGCTTTGAGATGAATTTTTTTAAAAAAACAAGCAGAAGCCAGCCAGATGTTATAATATCACATAAGTCATGTTAAGGTATCTCCATACAGGCAGCCCTCATACTACACAGTTCTGCTAGGTACAAATTTCAGTTACTACAATTTTATGAAACACCAGCTCCCAACAATACAGCTCAAATTCCAATTACCACATTATGTTTAACTGTGAGTTAACACAAAGTACAAACTTGGTGCCAGTTCCTCAGTCAACAGATCACTACGTAGTGAGAAGAGAAGCCAGTCCACAGAGAACAGAAAAAGGGAAGTAAAGAAACACCCACTGCACACCTATTACTAAATGCTCTCACTCAGCACTTAAACCATAAACCGAGTTACCACTCACTCAAAAAACAACCATGGCTTAATGTTGCCTGAAGAATAAAATACAAACTCCTTAAATCTTTTTTTAGTGAAAAAGAGAGCCAGAGGCAGAGGCAGAGGCAGAGACAGACAGGAAGGGAAAGAGATAAGAAGCATCAACTCATAATTGCTGCACTTGAGTTGTTCATTGACTGCTTCTCATACTACATTTGCTGGGGGGTCCAGCCCAGCCAGTGGCCCCTTGCGCAAGCCAGCAACTTTGCCAGCAACAGTGGGATCATGTCTGTGATCCCAAGCTCAAGCTGTCAACCCCACACTCAAGCCAGTGACCTCAGGGTTTTGAACCTGGGTCCTCAGTGTCCCAGGTTGATGCTCTATCCACTGTGCCACCACCTGGTCAGATAACTCCTTAAATATTTATGGTACCTTTCAATCTGGTCCCCAACTCACCTTTATACTCTATTCCTTCCCATTCCTTTATATAAAGCTCATGCTAACCAAAACAGCGTATTTGGCATCAAGATTAAAAAAAAAAAGGAAGCAGCAGCTATGGTAACCACCATACTGTTGTCCATGTCTATGAGGGTTTTTTTTTTCAAATTTTAAAGACTCTTTTATTTTTTTTTTTAATTTAGAAATTAAATTTAATGGGGTGACATTGGTCCATAGGAACACATAGATTTCAGGTATACATCTCCATAACAGGTGGACTATTCATTGTATTGCATTGTATGCCCATCATCCATATATTTATGCCTCGTTACTCCCCTCCCATCCTGTACTCCTCTCCCTTGTTTCTAATTCACTTTTATCTAAGTCCATGAGTCTCATTTTTATATCCCACCTATGTGTGAAATCATCTAGTTCTTAGCTTTTTCTGATTTACTTATTTCACTCAATATCACGTTCTCAAGGACCATCCATGTTGTCACAAATGGCAATCTATTATCATTTCTGATGGGTGAGTAGTATTCCACTGTATATACGTACCACATCTTTTTATCCAATCCTCTATCCAGGGACACTTTAGTTGTTTCCATGTCTTGGCCACCATGAATTATGCTGCGATGAACATGGGGATACATGTGCCTATTCATACAAATGTTTTTAAGTTTTTTGGGTAGATACCCAGTAGAGGGATTGCTGAGTAATATGGTAACTCTAGTCTTAATTTTTTGAGGAACTACCATACTATTTTTCATAGTGGCTGTACCAGTTTACATTCCCACCAGCAGTGAATAAGGATTCTTTTTCCTCTACAAACTTTCCAACACTTGTTATTATGTCTTGTTCATAAGAGCCATAGGGTGTGAGGTGGTATCTCACTGTAGTTTTGATTTGCATTTCTCTAATAGCTAGCGAAGATGAACATCTTTTCATATATCTGTTTGCTATTTGCATGTCTTCATGAGAGAAGTATCTGTTTGGGTCGTCTCCCCATTTTTTAATTGGACTGTTTGGACTGTTTATTGTTGAGGTCCCCCCCCCCCTCTCTCTCTCTCTCTCTCTCTCTCTCTATATATATATATATATATATGAGCTAAGATCACAGCTAACAACCAGCATCAAGTACCACTTAACCTTTCTGATACTTGTTTGATCCTCTATAAAATGGGTTAATATTACCTAATTCATAGGGCTGTTATGGTGACAAATATATAACGTACTAAAAGCCTGTTACACACTAAGTTTAGAGTACATAAGCCAGTTGTGGCAATTTAAAAAGTAATAATGAGCCCTGGCCAGTTGGCTCAGTGGTAGAGCGTCGGCCTGGTGTGCAGGAGTCCCGGGTTCAATTCCCGGTCAGGGCACACAAGAGAGGCGCCCATCTGCTTCTCCACCCCTCCCCCTCTCCTTCCTGTTTGCATCTCTCTTCCCCTCCTACTGCCAAGGCTCCATTGGAGCAAAGTTGGCCCGGGCACTAAGGATGGCTCTATGGCCTCTGCCTCAGGCGCTAGAATGGCTCTGGTCTCAACAGAGCGACACCCCAGAGGGCAGAGCATCGCCCCCTGGTGGGCATGCCGGATGGATCCCGGTCGGGCACATGCGGGAGTCTGTCTGACTGCCTCCCCGTGTCCAACTTCATAAAAATAAAAAATAAAAAAAAGTAATAATGAAAATAATAAAATGCATTAAAAAGCAAGCACTCTATATGGGAAATCTCAATTTATATGATAAAATTATAAGTTGCAGATAAAAGTGATTAGAATGTTAACAAAGTAGTCATCTCTGCATGGTAAATTTATGAGTGATTTTAACATCTTTATATTTGCCTGTTATTTCTGACTTCTTTGAGTTTATGTGGATCAATGTTACCTAGAAAGTTACTAATAATAAATATTATTCTGAATGTCTTTGTAAAGTAAGTTTTAAAAGCTTGGGCTTCCTACAGAATGACCTGTATTAGAATCTCTTTCTGCTCCTTACTATTTATAAGTTTGAGCAAGTTATTTAACTACTTACTACAAGCTCTAGTTTGTTCATTTGTGAAATGGAGCTAATAATCACCAAAGAATTGCAAATTATAACTATAATACTATACAATAGCTACCACTATACACTTATTAAAATGAGTAAATTAAGCCTATAGGCAATAAAATTCATAACTGTCAAACATTGTTAGAGGGAGTGTGAATTGTTGTAATCGCTCTGGAAAACTGTCTTGCAGTATCAACTTAAGTTAAACTAATGCATACACTATTAGTAAGCATTTCTATTCATACACCCAAAAGAAAAAAAGATGTGTACATCTATCAAAAGAAATGTAAATAAGAATATTCACAGCAGCATGATATGTAATAGTGAAAAATTGAAAACAACTCAACTGCATTTCAACAGTAAAATGAATAAACAAAGTATGGCATATTCCCAAAGGAACACTACCAAACAAAATAGAATAAACTATGTACTGCTATTTGCATCAATACAGACACATTTCAAAAGTAGAAAGAAAACAGATACAAGACCATATGATTATATTTACATGAAATTCAAAAACAAGCAAAAGTGATATATGGTAACTGAGAAAGTTATTAACAAGGGAGCCTACTGGGATGCTAGAAATACAGGGTGAGGCAAAAGTAGGTTTACAGTTGTTAAGTACATGCAACACAGAGTTTATTTCTGTATTATTATTTATTATTGTATTATTTGCCATATGAACTATACACCTACTTTTGCACCAACCTGTATTTTCTATCTTGATCTGGGAAGTAATTACATAGGAAACCATATTTAAAAGTTCACAGAACTAATCAATAATTGTGTTATGTACTTTCCTGTAAGTTATATCTCAAAAAAAGAAAAAAGTAACACTAATAAATAGTAGCTATCTCATAGTATTGTGAGGATATATGAGATAAAATAACTGCTAACACTTAATAAGAATATGATCTATATATTGAACACCATTCTAAGCACCTTCCATGTATTAACCCACTTACTCATCAAAATAACCATAAAATGTAGGTACTAGTGTATTATACCCATTTTACAAATGAGAAGCCTGTGACAGATAAAAGACTACTTATCCAAAGTCACATAACTGGTAAATAGAGGAGTCAGAATCAAATTCATAATCAGGCTTCTGATACAAAATTTCCAATCACAACAATAAATTGCCTCAATAATAAATGAAAACTCAACACAATGCCTGGGCCAAACAAAGTACTCTCAAAGTATGATATTAGCTATTACCATTATTCTAACACTGAAATACTCAACACTATGACCGGCAAATAAACAAATTATATAATTGTAACTATGCTCCTAATTTTTCCTAACAATTCCATAAAGGTGAGATCATAAATAATTTGAAATATATAAAGTGACTCTGACCGATGGCTCAGTGGATAAAGTGTTGGCTGATGGCTCAGTGGATCGAGTGTCAGCACAGTATGGACTTTCTGGGTTCAATTCCTGGTCAGGGCATACAGGAAAAGTGACCATCTGCTTCTCCCCCTGACCCTCCCCTTTCTCTTCCTCTTCCCCTCTCCAATGCCAGACACTAAGGATAGCTCAGTTGGTCCCAGAGTGTCAGCCTCAGGTGCTAAAAATAGCTCAGTTGATTCAGCACCAGCTCCGGATGGGGTTGCTGGGTGGATCCAATCCGGGCATATTTGGGAGTCTATCGCTCCTCCTCCCACTTAAAAAAAAAAAAGAAAAAAATATATATATACACATATGTGTGTGTGTGTGTGTATAAAGTATGTTATGTCTCTTTCAACAAATCACTTACAATGGTCCAGCTGAATTGTGCACTTGAAACCTGTATAATTTTATTAACATCCCAATAAATTCAACAAAAAATTTTAATTTTTTGCATGACCAGGCAGTGGCGCAGTGGATAGAGCGTCGGACTGGGGATGCAGAAGGACCCAAGTTCGAGACCCCGAGGTTGCCAGCTTGAGTGCGGGCTCATCTGGTTTGAGCCAAAGTTCACCAGCTTGTACCCAAGGTCACTGGCTCGAGCAAGGGGTTACTCAGTCTGCTGAAGGTGCGTGGTCAAGGCACATATGAGAAAGCAATCAATGAACAACTAAGGTGTCGCAACAAAAAGCTGATGATTGATGCTTCTCATCTCTCTCCATTCCTGTCTGTCCCTATCTATCCCTCTCTCTGACTTCTCTCTCTGTCTCTGTAAAAAACAAACAAAAAAACCCAAACAAACAAAAAAAGAAATACTGTATGATAGTCAGAGTATCAGTGAAAGGGAACCTTGGAAGTTAGAGTTAAAAATTTTTTTTAAATTTTTTATTTATTTTTTTAAGTAAAAGAAGGGGAGATGGAGAAACAGACTCTAGAATGTGCCCTGACCAGGATTCCCCTGGCAACCCCCATCTGGGGCCAACACTGGCATCAACTAAGCCACTGGCTATGAGAGGGGGAGAGAGAGAGAAGAGGGAGAGTGAGGGGAAAAGCAAATGTTTTCTTCTCTTGTGTGCCCTGACCAGGGATCAAACCCAGGACTTCCGCACACTGGCAATGCTCTATCCACTGAGCCAACTGGCCAGGACCAACAAAGAGAAACTTTAATGCCCCAAATGTTTTTTCTATATTTACATATTTTTAATTTCTGAATAGATGTGCCTAACCCTTTTCCACTCTCATAAGGGACCATGTTTTCTTGCATAACAATCTTCCAAAGATAGTCTAAACATACAAGTTTGTATGTACATGTGAATAAACACATATTAAAGAAAATCACACAACACACTGAAAAGTACACTATATGTACTTTCCTGCACCTTCTAAAGCTTTTTACTTGAAAGAGGATACCTAACTATTCTTTTAGTCAAGACTAATTTTTAAAATCACGTTTCCTGATTACAACAGCAACAAATGGAAAGTACCCAATAATAGATGCAAAAGCAATTTCAGTCATAAAACCAACCACTCGGAGGTAACAGTCAAGTATTATTTCCTTCTTTATTTGCATAATGCAAATAAAGATACAGGGTACAGATCATATGGTATACAAATCTAGATAGTATGCTAGGATTTCTTAACAAAACAGAACACTATGTAAGGTAGGCAACCTCAGACGAGATCGGGCGCGTTCAGGGTGGTATGGCCGTAGACTGGTAGGCAACCTCAGAACTCTAGTTCAACATGCTCCTATGCAGCTGTCCTACCCTGAAGACCTAAAATGACCTGACTCCCAAAGGATATAGGCAAGACTCCCTGAACAAAACTTAATCATTGTATAAAGTTTCATGTCTTTCATACTAAACCTGTTAGACTAGCTTGGAATACCTACCAGATAACAAAAAGCAAGTACTTCATAATTAGTTTGCCACTTCGTTAAGGATTCCACTTCTTCCACACTTCTACAGCCATCTTACCATCACAAAGCACATTTCCCAGTAAAATATCAATTGCTATTTAAACCTAACATTACATAAACCCAAAATCAACAAACCCAACCTCAACTGTCACAAGAAAAATTATGGTTAAAATTAAGTTATCAAATTCCTTGTAACTGCTTTCCTGTTCCTATCCTTGGGAGTCAACTACCTCAAGATAAAGAGTAAGGCTGCCTTTTGCACTGCTGGCAGGTATGCAGACTGGTGCAGCCACTGTGGAAAGCAGTATGGAGTTACCTCAAAAAATAAAAAGTGGAACTGCCCTATATCCCACTTTTTTATTTTTTATTTTTAAAAGTATTTATTGAGAGAGGGAGAGAGGAAGAGGGAGAGAAGGGGGGGGGGGGAGAGAGAGAGAGAGAGAAACAATATCAATCTGTTCCTGTGTGTGCCCTGATCAGGTATTGAACTGGCAACCTCTGCACTTCAGGACAATGCCCTACCAATCAAACTATCTGGCCAGGGCACTACATCTTAAAATTTATCTGAAGAATCCCAAAACACTAATTTGAAAGAATATATGTTCACTTCAGTGTTATTTACAGGCAGCCAAGATTTGGAAACAGCCCAAGTGCTCATCAGTAGTGGATGAGTGGATAAAAAAGCTGTGGTATATTTACACAATGGAATACTAGTTGGCCGTGAAAAAAAAAAAAGAGGAAATCTGACCCTTGTGACAGCATGGATGGACCTGGAGAACATTTTGCTAAGTAAAATAAGCCAGTCAGAGAAAGACAAATACCATATTATTTCACTTATATGTGAAATCTAATGAACAAACAAAATAGAAACAGACTCATAGATATAGAAAAAGACTGACGGCTGTCCGAGGGGAGGGTGGCTGGGGGTGGGTGAAAAAGGTGAAGGGATTAAGCAAAAAACAAAAAAACAAACAAAATTTAAAAAACCCCACAGACAACAGAATAGTGATTACCAGAGGGAAAGAGGAGTTAGGGAAGGTAGAAGGGGATAAAGTGCAGATGAATGGTGAGGGAAGTAGCCTTGACTTGGGGTGGTGAACACACAATACAGTGTACAGACGATGTGTTATAGAATTGTACATCTGAAACCCATATTTTATTAACCAATGTCAGCCAACAAATAAAAGTTTGATTGCATGTTCAAAACACAAAACATCGTGCAGATGCTGTCGCTGACAACTATCACACTTCTTTCAACCAAAAGCAAATCTGGACATAATTTTAAAGGAAAAGTTCTCCTCTACTGCCTATTTCATCGCTACCATTTCTAGAAAATGCAAAATGACGGAAATCCACTTTACTTCAGGGGCAGAACCTTCCAATTTCAAAACGTCAACAGAATTTACTAATTTTAACTATCGGGCTTCCCTTTAGGAATATTCCGGAGATGCTGAGACTGTACTAATTTGCTTTCTGACTTCAGCCCAACAAATCTTTGACCGTCCGTTTAACCAACAGCACTGCGGGAACAGCCCCAGCCGCAACACTGTGTGTCTGTCTGTCGGGTGTCCGTGTGTGCGCGGGGAGTCTGCGTGAAACTGCGGCGGCGAGAGGCCCTTGAACCCTCCCCCGTCAGCTGACTGCACCACCCCGGTGTGGGCTCTAACTGGGCTGGATATGCAGATTTCATCCCTCGAAAAGCATTGGTGATGGAGCCCCAGGTTTTAAAAAACCGGGTGAAAAGGTAAGAATTGGGGCTGGCTGGCTTAGGAGACGAGGCCGGAGGGAAGGGGGCACGGGCACCCAACCCCCGCCCGCACTTCCGGGTCGCGGCGCTTGGCGGGGCTCCCCGAGGCCGCGCTCCCCAGAGGCCCCGCCACCAGCCCCAGGTCGCTCAGCTACGCAGCCCGAGCGGCATCCACCAAAGGGAGCCGCTCGGGCCCGCGAGCCCGCGGCCCCGCTCTCGGAGAGAAGCCGCCCGCCGCTCGGCTGGCTCCGCACTGCGGCGTTACCTGTTGAGGAGCAGGGAGGCGGCGCTGAGGCAGAGCAGCAGGAAGCAGAAGAGCGGGTACTGGCGGCAGATCTCGCGTCCCACGTCCAGCCGCAGCCGCTGCTTCAGCTTCTCCCCCACCGTCCGCACCCAGAGCACCATCTCCACCAGCGTGGCTGAAGCTGTGCTACAGACGGAGGCCGAGGTCGAGGCGACCCCCATTCACCTACCCCGCCTGCGCCCCGCCCGCCTGCCGGCCCGCCGGCCGACTCACCCAGCCGCCGACGGGCGGACTGTCGGCCGGCGGCAGACACCCCAAGTCCCGCCCAAGGCCCCCGTCGCGCGTGCGCGGCCGGCGGCCAGTGGGATCGCCGCACGATGTGCCGGGATCGTCACCCAGTGCGAGACCCCGTGTAATGGACTCCCTAAGAGGCTTCAGCTCCTCCGGCAAGCCGCCTGTTGGAAATCCGGGTAAAGCTGCAGCATCCAGAGATTTGTGCGCGAGCACGGGAGAAACTCCAGCGCCCTCACAGATGGCGGCCCCTGCCTGCGGAACACTCAGACCTCGCGGGCCTCTGGGGACTGTAGTCTTTGGGGCACGAACTTGCGCAAAGATGGAGCGCGGGCCATGCCCCCGCCACTCTCGGGCCTCCCTCCTTGATATTCGCACAGGTCCGAGCCTTGCGAGCACCCAAGGGGGGAGAAGGGCGGGACGCTTCTGAGTCCTAGTTTTGCGTGGGCGGCGGGTAATACCTTGGACCACGCGGGTCAAACCCACTGCGGTTGCGCGCTCACGGGCGAGGTAGAGCTCGGGCCTCACAGCCTCCGTCCCCAGCTTAACTAAAATTCAAGTGTTTGGATGAGGAGAGTTGACAGGTTAAAGCCTTTGCCCCTTTTTTAAGTCACTGAGAGAATGAGTCAGCAAAAGAGACTGATTTGTTGTACCACTTATTTGTGTATTCCTTAGATGATTCTTTTATGTGCCCTCAAAATCTGACCGGCAGCCTTGGAGTATGGGGAGGATGTTCTAACCAACTGAACTATCCCTACAGGACTTTGAGCTAAAGCCTTCTTGTAGAGTCTAGTGGGGCTTTCCGTTAATTATTAAAATTTTTTTGTGGCAGAGACCGAGTCAGGAAGGGAGAGAGATGAGAAATATCAATATCAATTCTTTGTTGTGGTTCCTTAGTTGTTCATTGATTGATTTCTCATGTGTGCCTTGACCGTGGGCCTTCAGCAGACGGAGTGACCCTTTGCTGGAGCCAGCGACCTTGGGTCCAAGCTGGTAAGCTTTTTGCTCAAACCAGATGAGCCTGCGCTCAAGCTGGCGACCTTGGGGTCTCCAACCTGGATAATTCCGCATCCCAGTCCAACGCTCTATCTACTGCGCCACCGCCTGGGCAGGCTAACATTTTTTTTTTTTTTTAAAAGATTTGTCTGCAAACCAGATGCAGCCATCAAAAGAGCCACATCTGGCTCGCGAGCCGTATGTTCCTGACCCGACTTAAGATGTCGGTACTCTGACTTCTCCCTTTTACAGTTAGGTTACTTAGGCAGAGAGGAACTTGTTCAGAATCATGTAGCAAAACCGGTTTTTGAAGCTGTTCGAACCCCAGAGCTGGTGGGCTCGTGCGGCTTGTCATTTCTCCTCCCTAGTATCTTACTCTCCAAAGAGCAAAAACAGTATGCTCAAACATTATTTAAAAAACAAAACAAAACATAGTGTGTGTTTAGTTCCATTAGTATTTTCCTATATTATTCGGAATACATGGGTCATCTTTAACGATCCATTACTTTCCGTCAGAATGTACCTTTAACTATTCTATTAATGCTATTATTTAATTTCATTAATATTACAATTATTACCACCCTTGACCACAAGTTTATACACATTTTTTTTGATAATTTTATATTTAATTGGAGGTTAACTGAATTAAAAAACCCTGGAAGGAATAAAACATGAGTAAATAGGAGTTCTGGCCTTGGGATTTAGTTGCCTAGTCAAATGACTTGCAAGTTTATACACATTTTCTAATAATTTCTTTAGGATCAACATCAATACAATTGCTGCTACATAAGGTAAGAACATGATACATACTGTCAAATTTCTTCCTAGAATGGACTACCAATTCTACAGTGGTATATATCCTTGCCTGACTTGTGGTGGTGCAGTGGATAAAGCATCCACCTGGAATGCTGAGGTCGCTGGTTTGAAACCCCAGCCTTGCTCAGTCAAGGCACATAAGAAGTAAAAACTAGATCTGATGCTTCCTGCTCCTCTCCCTTTGCCTTTCTCTATCTCCTCTCTCAAAAGTCAATAATATCTTTTTTTAAGTAAGTATCTATTTCTGATCCTCATCATTAAATATTGTTTAATATCACAAATATACTCAGATTGTACCATTTCTGATCAAACCATTTAAGACTACTGTTTAACATCAGTGGGAAGCTTAGTGTTATTTTTAATGTCTTGAAATACATATTTAAACATTTAATAAAATTTCACATTTGCAGCCTTTTTTAACGTCTTTGAATGATAGATAAGTCGTCATATGAACATGCTACGGCTATAATGAATTACAAATAAAAGGTGCATGTTGAATTAATCTACATGTATCAAGTGCCTACTCTGGACTTGAGTACTTTATAATTGGATAAGACACTTTATTAAACTGTTCCAGGAAGTTATAGTGGCAGTCTTTTTTTTTTCTGTTTAAACATTTTGCTTCCTTTGCCCTGGCTGTTGGCCCACTGGTAGAGCATCGGCCCAGTGTGTGTATGCCTGTGTTCGATTTCGGGTCAGGGCACACAAAAGAAGCAACTATCTGTTTCTCCACCCCTCCCCCCTTCACCTCCCACAGCCATGGTTCGATTGGTTGGAACACACTGGCCCTGGAGGCTCAGGATGATTCCCTGCAGCCTTCGTCTCAAGCATTAAAAATAGCTGGTTTGCCAGCATGGCCAAGATGGACAGAGCATCAGCCCCAGACGGAGGTTGCACTGGGTGGATCCCAGTATGGTGCATGCAAGAGTCTATCTCCCTTCCTCTCATTCGAAAAAGAAGAAAAAATGTTTTTGCTTCCATAAAGGCTTATTCTGAAATTACCATTCAACTTTTCACTGAGAGCCAAACATTTTAAAGATCAAATGTTTTCTGTTCTGTTCAAATTAGACATCTTTACAACAATCAAGTAAGACTTCTTTCCCGTATGATTTTCTTAGCAGAGGCAATTAGAATAAACCAAGTACTAATTAGATCAGTGGTCCCCAACCCCCGGGCCATGGACCGGTACTGGTCCGTGGGCCATTTGGTACCAGTCCCCAGAGAAAGAATAAATAACTTACATTATTAAAGTTTTATTTATATTTAAGTCTGAACAATGTTTTATTTTTTAAAAATGACCAGATTCCCTGTTACATCCATCTAAGACTCACTCTTGACGCTTGTCTTGGTCACGTAATACATTTATCCGTCCCACCCTAAAGGCCAGTCTGTGAAAATATTTTCTGACATTAAACTGGCTCGTGGCCCAAAAAAGGTTGGGGACCACTGAACTAGATAATAGGCAACTTAAGTTTTCCTATTACTCTATGCTCAAAAAAGTAGAAAATAAATTCCTGCAATAAAAAAATTCTTTAAAATCTACACCTAAAACAAGAAAATTCTCCTTTATTTCATTAAATGCATCTTTTTATTTTTCAGTTACAGTATAATTACTATTTTGTATTAGTTTCCAAATGGTCTCTTTAACCTAATCTCTAAAACAGTTGTCCCTCACCCTATCGTGGTTCACTTTTTGCGATCTCACTGTATCACAGATTTTTAAATTGTATATATCTAATTTTGTATCATGAATTTTTCAGTATCTCATGGGATTTTGTAGTATATAGGTATTTTTATATATTTATTATTTTAATTATTTTTGTGGTAAAATAAGCATTTTCTAGCCTAAAAAATTGAAAACTATAAAAAAATATTTATTAAAGCATATTAAAAGACTATTAAATTCAAGTTGTAGTATATTCATTGGTCAATACCCATATAGAATTTTATATGTTGTTAAAATTACCTAGGTTTAAGAGTGTAAAAAGTGTTTAAGAGCATAGGAAGTGTTTATAAGAGTGTGGGAAAGGTTTATAAAAGTGTGGGGAGGGATTATAAAGCTTTAAAATATATATATAAAAATAAAATAAATACCAGGTCACTACTTCGCAGATTTTCTCCTGTTTTGGGGGATTCTGGAAACTAACCCCTGCAATGGATGAGGGACCACTCACTTTAACACTGACACACACAGCTTGAAAATTATTTTTCAGCTTATTAAAAGTTTTGAACTTCTGCCCTGGCCGGTTTGCTCAGTGGTAGAGCGTCAGCCTGGCGTGCAGAAATCCCGGGTTCGATTCCTGGCCAGGGCACACAGAAGAAGCACCCATCTGCTTCTCCACCCCTCCCCCTCTCCTTCCTCTCTGTTTCTCTCTTCCCCTCCCGCAGCCGAGGCTCCATTGGAGCAAAGATGGCCTGGGCGCTGGGGATGGCTCCTTGGCCTCTACCCCAGGCGCTAGAGTGGCTCTGGTCGCAACAGAGCGTCGCCCCGGAGGGGCAGAGCATTACCCCCTGGTGGGCGTGCTGCGTGGATCCCGGTCGGGCGCATGCGGGAGTCTGTCTCTCCCCGTTTCCAGCTTCAGAAAAATACAAAAAAAAAAAAAGTTTTGAACTTCTAGTGTGGTATGGGATATCCACCATCAATCCTGGTTCTAAAATCAGCTCCACTATCTACTAAAATATTTCATTGAGCAAGGTTAACTCCTGTGCATCCTCAACTTTAAAACAAATTATCTTCATAAATTTGAGGGATTATATTGGATGGAAAGTGCCTATTAAATGTTTTTTATAGCCTGACCTGTGGTGGCGCAGTGGATAAAGCGTCGACCTGGAAATGCTGAGGTCGCGGGTTTGAAACCCTGGGCTTGCCTGGTCAAGGCACATATGGGAGTTGATGCTTCCTGCTCCTCCCCCTTTCTCTCTCTTTATCTCTCCTCTCTCTCTCTCCTTTCTAAAATGAATAAAATAAAATAAAAAGTACCTTTTGCCTGACCAGGAGGTGGCGCAGTGGATAGAATGTCGGACTGGGATGCGGAGGACCCAGGTTCGAGACCCCGAGGTTGCCAGCTTGAGCACAGGCTCATCTGGCTTGAGCAAAAACTCACCAGCTTGGAGCCAGGGTCGCTGGCTTTAGCAAGGGGTTACTCAGTCTGCTGAAGGCCTGCACTCAAGGCACATATGAGAAAGCAATCAATGAGCAACTAAGGTGTCGTTACGAAAAAAACTGATGATTGATGCTTCTCATCTCTCTCCGTTCTTATCTGTCCCCGTCTATCCCTCTGACTCTCTCTCTCTGTCTCTGTAAAAATAAAAATAAATTAAATTAAAAAAATGTTTTTATACAGTGCTTAATACAAAAAGGTTTCTTATTCTATGAATTTATGAACATGACAAAAACCAGCCAAACCAATTAGCTTTATTTGGATAATCTAAAATGACAATGACATGAAGTCAAAGCTATAAGTTCTTTATAGGCACAAAGAGCTTTATTGCTTGCCCTAAAGTTCTAGACCTGCACTATCCAGTACAGTAGCTAATAGCTATTACCTGGCTTTTGATGTTTGAAATGTGGCTAGTTTAAATAGACACGTGCTCTAAGTGTAAAAAAATCAGATTTTGAAGAAAGCATGAAAACAAGAATATAAACTATCTTAATTGTTAAAACTTGATTGTTAAATGGTATTTTAGAAATAGGCTAAAAAAATATTAACATATGTTTATTCTGTAATGTGGCAACTAGAAAATTTTAAATTACATGTGGCCTGTACTGTATATTTACTAGACAGTGCTGGTTCAAACTAATGTCAGCTGTGAAGAGTCAGTACAGTTAAATATGTAAATTTTTCATAAATGTCACAATTATTATGTGTGCTAAGGGTACATTTTCAAACTATAAAAAGTAAAAAATAGTGAAGAAGACATTCACCTAAATGACTCACAAACATCAAACTACAATCCAATAGTATCTCTATTACTTTAATGAACATTTATTGAATTAATAAATAAATGTAAGGCACTGTATTTAGATTTGGTGGCAGAAACAATGATTTAGATGCATTTTTCTGACTTCCAAAGGCTTACAATGTAGTGAAGGAGACATGTCACAATTGGAAAAGGTATATAAAATACAGAGCATATTTATATATAAAGACTAATTTTCTTTTATATGGCAGGTGTTAGCAAAGGAAAACATTCAAATGAGGATATGGGAAAGCAATAATTTGAGCAAAGGACTTATCTCTTTGCTTTCACTTAATTTTGAAAAGTCATGCTGCACTAGCCAATGTTAACTATTTTAAATGCTTTTAGGTAATTAAATCTGATTTCCCTATCCCACCAGCAAATTATACAAATAACTTTTTATATTGGTAGAGGAATATGAAAAATTGGTATTGAATACCTTGAGTACCAGTAATGAGGCCTACTTAACTCTGATGACCCTGGGTATAAATCAATTTGTTGAGAGCCATTATTTGTGTGGCCTGAGTGTCAGAAGAGGTGAATATATACACATTTGTTTTCAGTCCCTACTTCTCATGGATGCCTCCTATAATTTTTAATTTTATTTTTTGTATTTTTCTGAAGCTGGAAACGGGGAGAGACAGACAGACTCCCGCATGCGCCCGACCGGGATCCACCCGGCACGCCCACCAGGGGCGACGCTCTGCCCACCAGGGGGCGATGCTCAGCCCTCTGCTGCGACCAGAGCCACTCCAGCGCCTGGGGCAGAGGCCAAGGAGCCATCCCCAGCACCCGGGCCATCTTTGCTCCAATGGAGCCTTGGCTGCGGGAGGGGAAGAGAGAGACAGAGAGGAAGGAGGGGGTGGGGGTGGAGAAGCAAATGGGCGCCTCTCCTATATGCCCTGGCCGGGAATCGAACCCGGTTCCCCCGCACGCCAGGCTGACGCTCTACCGCTGAGCCAACCGGCCAGGGCCGCCTCCTATAATTTTAAAGCACACTGTTCTCCTATCACAGGATTCACTTTAACAAACCCATTTTCCTCCCCTACATCTCAAAGCATTAAGGTTCATATTTTACCCTTGGTGGTAATGTTTAGTCTTAGTTTTGTATTTTGTAACACCCTCTTCTCCCACAACCTATCCCTGTGTCAACCTCTGGAAATAGCACCTGTTAAAGGAACAACTGAACTGCCTTCTTTACTTCAAAAAATATCCTTTCCTGGGTTTTCAAAATAGGAACTCATGACAATGGAGAATATGTAATTCAAGGAAGAGCATTAAGGGGTTTTTATGAGGAGTTTGAGATGTTCAAAATGCATTTATTACTTTCCGTTTTAATGCCCCCCCCCACTTTTGTGGCAATAAAGTGAAACTTCAAATGGGAAGATCTGAAGAACTACAATTTTATACAACCAGTGGCTCAAATAGGTAATCTCTGGGTAAAAGCTGTTAGACCATGACATTTTGAGTGGTCTCAGCACCAAAAACTTAAGCATTTAATGTTTGTCATCTTGTTTCTAAGATATGATGGAATAACCATCCTCGCACACCTCACTTTCAGGGAACTAGGTAGTTGGTCAAAACTTCAGAAAATGTAAATTATTTAGCAGCAGACTTGAAACTGAAAATATACTCATCTGCTTGTTGATAAAGATTGGAAAGACACTTATAATCTACCACCACCATTACTTGTATAAGATGGCTAAATGTTTTTCTTATCTACTTTTAAAAATTACTCATTAAATAAAACATTCCACTTTATTTCTTGTTTAACTATAGAAAGAATGGCTTTCTTTTATAAAAACTACTAATTATATTCAGATGCTTCAATATAGCTGTCACCTGATCTTCAGTAACTTCAGAAAATATTTTGGAAAGGCCTTGCAATCCTTCCTCTTTCCTTTTGGTAGGCTATCTTGTAAAATATAAAAACAGAAGCATTTGACATGGTACATAAAAATCACCGTGCAGCAAGGCTTGGTTCAGAATTATGAAAATCATTAATATTGTACTTCAATTCCATTCTAGTAAAGTTGCTACCAAATAATTAAAATCAATTTTTATCTTCACTAAAAAGTAACTTTTTCTATTTTGGTAAGCTGATTCCAGCTTTTATAAACTGAATATAGTATATCTAAGTAGAAATCTTGAAACAGACAATTTTGGAAATTCTTTTTTTCTTCTTTTCCAAGTGAGAGGAGGGGAAATAGAGAAACACTCCCGTGTGCACCCCAACCAGGATCCACCTGGCAAACCTTGTCTGGGGCCAATGCTCTGTATCTGGGGCCATTCTCGCAACCAAGCTATTTTTAGCGCCTGACATGAAGGCTCCAGGGAACCGTCCTGATTGCCCAAGACTGATGTGCTGAAACCAATCCCAATAGTACCATGGCTGCAAGTGAGGAAGAGAGAAAAAGAAAGAGAAGGGAGAGAGGGAGAGGTGGAGGAACAGATAGATGGTCACTTCTCCTGTGTGCCCTGACTGGGAATCAAATCTGGGACATGCACTCACTTGGCTGAGCTCTACAACTGAGCCAACCGGCCAGGGCTTGGAAATTCTTCTTGAAAAGAATTTACTGGGAAATTTTCTTGCTTGACCTGTGGTGGCACAGTGTATCTTTGAACTGGAATGCTGAGGTCGCTGGTTTGAAACCCTGGGCTTGCCCTGTTAAAGCACATATTACAAGTTGATGCTTCCCACTCCTCCCCACTCACTTTTCTTTTTCTCTCTAAAAATCAAAAAATAAAATCTTTTTAAAAATACAATATGAAATGGGTCCTGTACTTAATTGAACCTATCACATGCATTTTCTTCTTTAAAGAGAAAAAAGAAAATTTTCTCTACATATTGAAAGAGCTTCCAGTTAAATTTAGGGATTTTAGCTCAATGATTTTAAGTCTTAATTTTGAGCATTATCAAAAAGTCATATACAGCCTATACTCTTCAGTTTTGTGAAAACAGTTCAGGATACATCTTTACTCAATATAATTAAGAACTCTATCCCAGATGTTCATACAGCAGTCCTATTACTCCTATTTTCAGGTTTAAAAATATATATATATATATAATAAAAAAATTAGCTAACTTTCAGCTCTTTATTTCTAGGGAGTAAGAAGAAATCTTAACCAAGAATGCCTACAGAAACACTGATGGCTGGACCGGAGCAATTTCTTTAGGGCTTCAGTTAATAACCCAACAACAAATATCCCTATGTAAATAATCCTTTTCATGAACTGGGTTTTCAAATATTGCTATCGCTTTATGTATTCTTAAATCTGTTTAAACCTATTGACATATTCAGCCTCTGCAAGTTGGATAGCTTTCTTTCCACTGTGTAAAGCAGCATATGAAACTGATCACTGGATGGGAAACTGTAATTGCCTCATACACCTTTGGCAGAAAATTAATTTGAAGGGTAGCAACAATAAGGTAAAATTTAAATGATTCTGAAGATTCTTCTTATAGTTACAAAGCATAAAAATAATCAGATATTTAAATGTTGCCATACATTTTTAAACCATTGTTTTCCTCCTAAAGTTATTTTAAGCAGGTTGATAAATTGGGGTTTTTAACTTAGATAAAAAGCTGTTAATAACCCTATATATAGCACAAGAAATAAAGAAAGAAAAGTCAGCTAATAGCCTTAAACTCCAGAGAGCCACAGCCAGGACTTATCTTCATGTTCTCCCAATTGTACATGTTCCTCAGGGATACTCTGTTGATAGTTTTAATGTACCTACAGCAAGGAGACTTGACTGATTTGGCGAAAGATTTTTGTTTGAGTGGTTGGCTGGGGGGTGGGGGGGAGGTAAAACACTTAAGATACTCAGGCATGAAGTAAGCCAAAGAAAGGCAAAGCAGGCAATGTTATAGAAATTAGCAACGGAAGGGAAGGCTAGAAGGATGAACTGTAGCCAAATTACAAAATCTTTAATTACATATGTGGCTTGCACTTTACTTCTATTGGACACTGCTGTTGCAGACACTATAGATATGGAGAGCAATTATAATTAAATGTGACACTCAGAAACTTGGTCTTTAGGAACCATTTAAGAGATTTGTAAACATGAAGTATATCCATACCTGAACTTCCTGAAGGGTAGGGTAGGACTTGGATAGCGAGGATATTTCAGGCCTATTCAGGAATAGTAAATGATCAAATATAGCTAGCTGGATGTGATGAGAAATAGGACATAATCACTGACAGAGCAGAGTGTCAGTGATTATGTCAGTTATAGAGCACTATAACTTAACAACCAACAGCTGAAATGCACACCTGCACATAACACAGAGATCAATCAAGCCCTGAGATTAAACAGGAGTCCACAAAGATTTCACGCAAAGCTGTGAATACAGATGAGATCAAGGAGACAAGTATAGAAGAAATAAGGATAAAAACAGAGTAGTCAGGTCTAACTAGACAGTGATGCAGTGAATAGAGTGTCAACCTGGGATGGTGAGGACCCAGGTTCAAAACCCGAGGTCACCAGCTTTAGTGCAGGCTCACCTAGCTTGAGCATGGTGTCATCAGCTTGAGTTGAGCATGGGTTCATAGACATGACCCCATGGTCACTGGTGTAAGCAAAGGAGACACTGGCTTAGCAGGAGTCCCATGGTCAAAGCACGTATAAGAAAGCAGTCAATGAACAACTAAAGTGCCCCAACTACAAGTTGATGCTTATCTCTCTCCCTTCTTGTCTATCTGTCCCTCTCCCTCTCCTTTGCAAAAAAAAAAAAAAAGAAAAAAGAAAAAAGAAAAGAAAAAGGACGGGACAGGGTAGTCAGAAAGACTAGAGAACCAGTAGAGTGTCAACAACTTTTCAGGTAAAGTGATTCAGTGTAATTTAAGAAGTTAAAGCTTTTTAAAAATGTAATTTTATCAGCCTATTGCTATGCTTGCTTTGAATAGCTGTTGCAAACAGGGAAGAGGGAAATCAACTTAAAAAAGGAATCATTCCAAAACCACCAATCTGCCTAGGAAACTGCAATAAAATGCTTTATCCTAATAAAATTTGTGGTGTTGCAACCTAAAGACAGTTTATTGAGGGCATGGGGGAAGAGATTGCTGGTGCTTAGAAAAGTTAATGCTATTTTGGATTATTTGCTGACCCTACATTATTTAGAATAGTGGTAGTCAATCTGGTCCCTACCGCCCACTAGTGGGCGTTCCAGCTTTCATGGTGGGTGGTAGTGGAGCAACCCAAGTATAAATAAAAAGGTAGATTTAACTATAGTAAGTTGTTTTATAAAGATTTATTCTGCCTGACCAGGCGGTGGCGCAGTGGATAAAGTGTCAGACTGGGATGCAGAGGACCCAGGTTCAAGACCTGAGGTCACCAGCTTGAGCGCAGGCTCATCTGGTTTGAGCAAAAGCTCACCAGCTTCAACCCAATGTCGCTGGCTTGAACAAGGGGCTTACTTGGTCTGCTGAAGGCCCACGGTCAAGGCACATAGGAGAAAGCAATCAATGAACAACTAAGGTGTTGCAATGCGCAATGAAACACTAATGATTGATGCTTCTCATCTCACCATTCCTGTCTGTCTGTCCCTGTCTATCCCTCTCTCTGACTCTATCTCTGTAAAAAAAAAAAAAAAAAAAAATTTATTCTGCCAAACTTAGCGAAATCCGACATAAAGTACTTGGTAAGTAATTATTATATGCTTTAACTTGCTGTAACTCTGCTTTATAAATTTTATAAAGATAAGTTACTTCCCTACTTTATAAATCACCATTACTGTGGAACCAGTGGGCAGTTAGAAACTTTTACTACTAACAGAGATACAAAAGTGGGCGGTAAGTATAAAAAGGATGACCACCCCTCATTTAGAATATATCTGAATTATTGGCAATAAAGCAAGTTTAGGAGGTTGGTTTTGCAAATTTGCCTTTTATGCCCTGATCAGGTTCATTAGTATATTATGATTATACAAAACGAGAGTTTTGCTTAGAATTTCAGAACTAAGCGACTTGAGATAAATGAATATTAATTCTGAAGATTCAAAAACATAGTCACTACTACAAAAGTAGATCCATGTTACTCATATATTAATTACATCTGTTATTTAGACTGATTCCCATCTGGTATTGTATTAATACAGCCATTTAGAGTATCTGGGAATAATCTGAATAATGTTGGATACAATTTTCTTCCTCAGAATATACAGGCACCAATGTTTCTATAACTTTAAGTATTCATCTTACATCTCTCCCTCAAAATATTAACTATCACAAAAATAATGTACTGGGAAATGTTCGTATACATAAGGTATTACAGAGTGAATGAAGTCTTCTAATGTAACATTTCCTATATTTTGTGAAACTAAGTCTTCACAATACAAGTATGAATGAAATAAAGTAAGAATAAGGCAGAATTTTAGCAAAAACACATGTTCTATCCCAAAGAATGTTGAGAGATGGTGGAAAATATTGTAACTTAATATTATTAATTTATTTCTTTCTCTTTTTATAGGAAAGAAAATTCAGAACCAAAGATCTTAATTTGTTTGCATAGTTTCATTAAATGCCTCAATGATAAAGAAAAAACTTTTTTGTTTTTCACCTAGAACTATTGGGGAAATAAAAGGAAGTCTTAAGTATCTAATTCAGTGATTTTCAAGTGGTGTGCTGTGAGACCTTTTAAATCATGCAATCTCTATTTAGTCAGGGGCACTGACTTCTTTCCCCTTTGACTGCTAACTAAAAAAATGACAACAGTCAACACAATAGCCATTCCAGTGTGGATGAATCCAAAATTATACCAACTTTTGCCCTCGCTGGATAGCTCAGTTGGTGAGAGCATTGTGCCAAAGTGCAGAGGTTGCCATTTCAATCCTTGGTCAAGGCACATACAGAAACAGATGCTCTTGTCTCTCTCCCTCTTTCTCAAGTCAATAAAATAAACACTTTAAAAAATTATATAATTTTTGTCTGATCAGCAAAATATATATATATATATAATTTTTTTTTTTTTTTTGTATTTTTCTGAAGTTGGAAACGGGGAGGCAGTCAGACAGACTCCGCATGTGCCCGACAGGGATCCACCCGGCATGCCCACTAGGGGGCGATGCTCTGCCCATCTGGGGCATCACTCTACCGCAATCAGAGCCACTCTAGCGCCTGAGGCAGAGGCCACAGAGCCATCCTCAGTACCTGGGCAAACTTTGCTCCAATGGAGCCTTGGCTGCGCGACGGGAAGAGAGAGACAGAGAGGAAAGAGAAGGGGAGGGGTAGAGAAGCAGATGGGCGCTTGTCTTGTGTGCCCTGGCCAGAAATCAAACCCGGGACTCCCGCATGCCAGGCCAACACTCTACCTCTGAGCCAAACAGCCAGGGCCAAAAAATATATTTTTGGATGTGCCACAAAATTTTAGTTCGTGCGCCACGAGATATAAAAGGTTCAAAATTGCTGACCTAAGTCACTGAAATTATGACTGTCTTAATGCACATTTTTAGCTACCTATACTTAGTTTATATAAAGTGAATGCACACACACACACACACACACACACACACAGGCTATATAATACACCAGCCTGACTGGAATGGGAAAGCCCTATGAATACAAGAGATTAACATGCTTTATGCCCTTCAATTTTAACTGAATGTTTCAGTTATGCTAATTAACCTTATTTTCCTCCTTGGTTTCTTTTTGTCTGTGTCCAGATACCAGTATCATTAAAAAATTACCCAAGGGCCCTGGCTGGTTGGCTCAGTGGTAGAGCGTCAGCCTGGCGTGCGGGAGTCCCGGGTTCTATTCCCAGCCAGGGCATACAGGACAAGTGCCCATCTGCTCCTCCACCCCTCCCCCTCTCCTTCCTCTCTGTCTCTCTCTTCCCCTCCTGCAGCCAAGGCTCCATTGGAGCAAAAGTTTGCCCGGGCGCTTATGGCTCTGTGGCCTCTGCCTCAGGCGCTAGAATGGCTCTGATTGCAGCAAAGCGGTGCCCCGGATAGGCAGAGCATCAGCCCCTGGTGGGCATGCCGGGTTGGATCCCAGTCGGGCGCATGCGGGAGTCTGTCTGACTGCCTCCCCGTTTCCAACTTCAGAAAAATACAAAAAAATTACCCAAGATTTTTGGTATAAAAAACCTTGAAAGTCATCCTGATCTGTGGTGGCACAATGGATAAAGCATCCTCCTGGAACACTAAGGTCGCCGGTTTGAAACCCTGGGCTTGCCATTCAAGGCACATACAAGAAGCAACTATTAAGTTGATGCTTCCTGCTCCTCTCTCAGCCCTTGCCCCCCGCCCCCTCTATATAAAAGAAAAGCCTTGAAAGTCATCTTCTCCCTTGATGTCAGGTAATTAATGTTCAATATGACAAAACCTAATTAAAAACTGTTTTGAGCCTGACTAGGCTGTGGCACAGTGGATAGAGCGTCGGACTGGGATGCAGAGGACCTAGGTTCGAGACCCCGAGGTCGCCAGCTTGAGCGCGGGCTCGTCTGGTTTGAGCAAAGAGCCAACCAGCTTGAACGCAAGGTCGCTGGCTCCAGCAAGGTGTTGCTCAGTCTGCTGAAGATCCGCAGTCAAGGAACATATAAGAGAGCAATCAATGAACAACTAAGGTGTTGCAACGCGCAATGAAAAACTAATGATTGATGCTTTTCATCTCTCTCTGTTCCTGTCTGACCCTGTCTATCCCTCTCTGACTCACTGTCTCTGTAAAAAAAAAAAAAAAAAAACTGTTTTGATACCTGAAGAGGTCCTTAATAGCCAAAATGTTTGATATGCACTAAGTATGTGGAAATTTTAAAAACAATCTAGACCAGCGGTTCTTAACCTGTGGGTCACGACCCCAGCGGGGGTCGAACGACCAAAACACAGGAGTCGCCTAAGCCATCGATTTCCCTTCTTGTCTGTCCCTATCTGTCTCTCTCTCTCTCTCTTTCTCTGACACACATACACACAAGCTAACCAATATAGTGTAGGACCTCATGTTCTTCTCACACACACATCGGTTTCCGATGGCTTAGGTGACCCCTGTGTTTAGGTCGTTCGACCCCCGCCAGGGTCACGACCCACAGGTTGAGAACCGCTGATCTAAACTCTCTAATCAGCAAATAAGGGAAATATGACATAAGTACGAAAGAATATATTCCACCAGATTAATCTAGATTCTCATCAAATCCTAGAACATAAAATCTGGAGGAAGTAGTTTTGAGAGATCCCTGCCAAAATAAGGAATGTAGTTTCTTTAACTGATAAAATAGTATACATGAAGGTAGCTATATTAAATAAAAATTTTAAAATGCTAAATGGTTTCTTCTTTAATGTACAGAAACTGTATTAAAGGCCTTTCAAAAGAATAATATTCTTTTGCCCTGACTGGATAGCTCAGCTCGTTATTGTACAGAAGCACGGAGGTTGCTGCTTTCATCCCCAGTCAGAGCAAACGCAGAAACAACTTGATATTCCTGTGTATCTCTCTCTCTCGCTAAAATCAATAAAAATTAAAATAATATGCTTTGCACAGTCAAGAACATCTGCATTAAATATCTAAATGATATTTGCATCCTTAGTCACAAAATGTTTTCTATCTACTCATCATCATGCTAGGTGCTGTTCTCTTTTCAAGTAAGATCTAGACTAACTTTTCCTAGACATTTTAAATGAGCCATGATATGGAAGTGGTAATACAGATTAAGGTAGTTTCTTCTAAAAATTTTCAAGATAATGTACACAATATTGTTGTATTTTACTACTCAGTTATGTTTAAAAACTATTGCTTTAATATTATTTGCATAATTTAGGTACAAAAGATAAACTGACACTCATTAATTTTGCATTCATAAGGCTACTAGGAACAGGAGCCTTTTTTTTTTTTTTTTTGTATTTTTCTGAAGCTGGAAACGGGGAGACAGTCAGACAGACTCCTGCATGCGCCCTACCAGGATCCACCCGGCACGCCTACCAGGGGGGATGCTCTGCCCATCCCCAGCGTCGCTCTGTCACGACCAGAGCAAGTCTAGCACCTGAAGCAGAGGCCATGGAGCCATCCCCAGCACCGGGGCCATCTTTGCTCCAATGGAGCCTTGGCTGCGGGAGCGGGAGAGACAGAGAGGAAGGAGAGGGGGAGGGGTGGAGAAGCAGATGGGCGCTTCTCCTGTGTGCCCTGGCTGGGAATCGAACCCGGGACTTCCGCACACCAGGCCGACGCTCTACCACTGAGCCAATCGGCCAGGACCAGGAGCCATTTTTCACCAGAGAAAGCAAACGGCAAGATAAGACCGCTGGTTTGCAAGTGACAGAGGAAGAAATTTAGGTGACAGGGTAGTAAAAACAGCTTCAGCGTCCCCCTCTGCCTCAAATCAAATAACCTAACTGGGAGGGGTCAGTGCTCCTGCAATTGCATCATTTTCTTTCTGGCTTTGGGGGTACTCGGCTTTCCTTTCTGGCAGTGGCGCAGTGGATAAAGCGTCGGACTGGGATGTGGAGGACCCAGGTTAGAGACCCCAAGGTCGCCAGCTTGAGCGCGGGCTCAACTGGTTTGAGCAAGGCTCACCAGCTTGAGCACAAGGTCGCTGGCTTGAGTAAGGGATCACTACTCGGTCTGCTGTAGACCACTAGGTCAAGGCACATACAAGAAAGCAATCCATGAACTAAGGAGCCGCAGCAAAGAATTGATGTTTTCTCATCACTCTCCCTTCCTGTCTGTCCCTATCTCTCTCTCTCTGACTCTCTCTCTCTCTCTCACACACACACATGCGTGCACGCGCGCTAACCAATATAAAGTGTAGGACCTCATGTTCTTCTCACACACACAGAACTGAGACAGCTGTCTCAGTGGACAGGCCAGTTAACAGCTACTTTTATCAATATCCTTCTTTCATACATATACTCACCAAACATTTAAGGAAAATCAGAAGCACACAAAGTAAATAACCCAAGTGAACTAATTTAGACACACTCTGTAAGAAATGGGTAACTTCAAAAAAAACCTTCAGAATTCAAAAGTGAGCAAGGCAGTCCATATATAAAGAACAGACTGCTTTACTGCTAAAACGTAAGTCAAAAATATATGCCCTGAAGGAAAAAACAAAACAAAACATTTCCTACCAAGTATAAAAAGCTAGTGATGGATAAGGGGAAAAGTTTAAACGTAAGATAATCCAGTCCAATTCTTCCAATCTAAGCTCTAAAAAGAAAAGCAGAAAAACTAAAAAATAGAAAAGCAAAATTCTCAGCAATTAAGAAACCCTTAAGACTTCAAGTTATAAAGCAAAATAAAGACCTATGCACAGAATTTCATGAAACTTTAGAAAACCAACTATAACAAAAATTAAGAAAAAAGATTATCTACACATGGAAAACTGCATTCAAATCAGACAGCCTGACCAGGTGGTGGCGCAGTGGACAGAGCGTTGGACTGGGATGCAGAGGACCCAGGTTCGAGACCCAGAGGTCACAAGCTTGAACGTGGGCTCATCTGGTTTGAGCAAAATCCCACCAGCTTGAACCCAAGGTCGCTGGCTCCAGCAAGGGGTTACTTGGTCTGCTGAAGGCCCGCGGTCAAGGCACATATGAGAAAGCAATCAATGAACAACTAAGGTGTTGCAACGCGCAATGAAAAACTAATGATTGAGGCCCTGGCCGGTTGACTCAGTGGTAGAGCGTTGGCCTGGCGTGCAGGAGTTTGGGTTCGATTCCCGGCCAGGGCACACAGGAGAAGTGCCCATCTGCTTCTCCACCCCTCCCCCTCTCCTTCCTCTCTGTCTCTCTCTTCCCCTCCCGCAGCCAAGATTCCATTGGAGCAAAGTTTGCCAGGGCACTGAGGATGGCTCTGGTCGCAACAGAGCGATGCCCTGGATGGGCAGAGCATCACCCCCTGGATCCCGGTAGGGCACAAGCGGGAGTCTATCTGACTGCCTCCCTGCTTCTGGCTTCAGAAAAATACACACACACACACACACACAAAACACCAAACAAAAAAACTAATGATTGATGCTTCTCATCTCTCTGCATTCCTGTCTGTCTGTCCGTCAATCCCTCTCTGTGACTCACTCTCCGTCTCTGTAAAAAAAATAAAAAATCAGAGTTAAAGAAGCAACACTGGACACTACAGAACAATGGAGTAACAACTCCAAAGTTCTGATGGAAAATGACATTGCAGCTTGACTCTTATGTCCAAACTCTCGATCCAGAGCAGGTAAAACATATGAAGACTGTTTATTGTTCATGTTCCCTTTCTGAAAGTATTACCAGAGAATATACTATAGCAAAAATTAATGGGAATCTAGGAGAAAGCGATGGAACCTAAAAATGGTAGAATCCAGCAACAGAATAGGGAAAAAAAATAATCCTATACTGACAAGAATACACAGAGCATTAAATATGGTTAAATAACCAAAAGAACTCAGTAAGAAAATTAGGAGCTTATGGTTCCTAATTGAAGTTATGGTTCATATTTTAGCAATGACATGAATCTAAGCAAATAAAGGAACATTTAAACAAAAGAATTCATTTTATCTCTACTTCAGAATTTCACCTTCCAAGGGACAGATTTTGTCAAAATAGGATTATTTATGAGTCAAAGTACATCACCCACTTTAAATGCTACATTTTGGCTATCTTCAGTCTACAGACAAAATGTGGTATAAAATGTCATAAACCTGACAGAAAAGATGGGGTCAACAGGAACTGGGAGATGAAGGAAAATAAAGTATTGACTATGCTGCTGCTTCTTCATCTTATATATAGTGAGGAGCTAAAGATACTAAAATTGGTAAAAAAAAAAACTTAAGTGTAGTTTGAGTAATAAAGTTAATCAACTAAATTTAACGGTTCAGCGAAAGAATAGAATTAGTTAAGCCAAATTCCTCACAAGGAGTAAATACTGCTCAAATTTAGTAACTAAAAGAGATGTAAATGTTACTTTAGGAATTAAGTCACCTGGCCTGTAGTGGTGCAGTGGATACAGCATCTGCCTGGAACGCTGAGGTTGCCAATTCAAAACCCGGGCTTGCCTGGTCAAGGCAAGTATGACAAAAAGCAATGAACTAAAGAGAAACTACTATGAGTTGATACCTCTTGTTCCTCCCACCTGTCTCTCCTCTCTGTAACATCAATAAATAAAGTCTTTAAAAATAAGAGTCATCATCCCTGTGAACTCAGTAGAGTATAAGCAGAGATTTTCATATCCTGTGTTGTTTGAATGCTATTTCATATCCTGTACTGGGTCCTGTTTTCCAGGTATAGGTCCTTTTAAAACTTAAGGTACTATTAAGTTAAAATGTCAACAAAGTATATACAATAAATAGCTTTTCCATCACAACTCAAACTAAGAGGTATATATACTGAGATGCCTTAAATTCAGACTCTTTTTTCAATTTTAAGCACCTACCAACTGGAAGGTACATGTAAGCCTATTCATGTGGATGCAACCATTGCTTTAGCTATTTTTATTTTTTTTTTAGATGAGGGGAGACAGGCAGACTCCCACATGCACCATGAATGGGATCCACCTGGCAAACCCATCTTGGGCCAATGCTCAAGTACCAAGCTACTTTTAGCACCTGAAGCTTATGTGCTCCAACATAGCACCCAGGACCATTCTCAAACCAATTGAGCCACTGGCTGTGGGAGAGGAAGAGGGAGAGACAAGAGAAAGGGGAGAGAAGAGAAAGAGGGGGGTAGAGGGAAGGTAGTGGAAACAGTCACTTGTCATGTGTGGCCTGATCAGGAATTGAACCCAGGATGTCCATACACACCAAGTACTCTATCCACTGAGCCTGCTCTAGCTACTTTAAAATACAGTATGTATGACTTTTTTTTTTTTTTTTAATTTTTTTTGGTATTTTTCTGAAGCTGGAAACGGGGAGAGACAGTCAGACAGACTCCCGCATGCGCCCGACCGGGATCCACCCGGCACGCCCACCTGGGGCGAAGCTCTGCCCACCAGGGGGCGATGCTCTGCCCCTCCGTGGCGTTGCTCTGCCAGGACCAGAGCCACTCTAGCACCTGGGGCACAGGCCAAGAAGCCATCCCCAGCAACCGGGCCATCTTTGCTCCAATGGAGCCTGGGCTGTAGGAGGGGACGAGAGAGACAGAGAGGAAGGAGGGGGTGGAGGTGGAGAAGCAAATGGGCGCTTCTTCTATGTGCCCTGGCCGGGAATCGAACCCGGGTCCCCCGCACGCCAGGCCGACGCTCTACCGCTGAGCCAACCGGCCAGGGCTGTATGACTCTTAGACATAGCTGTTGTAAAGACTTTATAGTTATCTAGCCTTTGTTACTTATCCTCTCCAAAATGCTCTGCAAAAGAACCCTATATAAACTTTATGGACACAAACCAAATAGACTTTTCATCAGCAAAACAAGAACTCAGTCTTGAAGTACCCCTTCCTCATAAAGCAGTTATCAAGTTTGTAGGTCAATATTGTTTTTTAAACAACTTGAAATTAAGCTGAACATCAACATAAAGAAAAACTGCTCGTCTCGGTTGTTCTAATAATTACAATTAGTAGATATAAACATAAAGCTGTCTATAGGTCTCAACCCACTGTCTCCCTTAATTTCAAGACAATTTAAACTAGGCCCTGGGCGGTTGGTTCAGTGGTAGAGCATCGGCCTGGTGTGTCTAAGTCCCGGGTTCAATTTCTAGTCAGGGCACACAGGAGAAGCAATCATATTTCTACACCCCTCCCCTTTTCCCTTTACTCTCTCTCCCTTCCCCTACTACAGCCATGCTCAAATGGTTTGAGCAAGTTGGCCTCGGGAATTAAAATAGCTCAGTTGCCAAGCAACAGAGCAGCCGCAGCAGATGGGCAATGCAACGCCCTGAAAGCTTGCCCAGGTTGGGGCACATGCAGAAGTCTGTCTCTCTGCCTCTCAATAAGAAAAAAAAAAATTTATATTAAATAGTTTAAATGTGGATCTTCAAATTGACTTACATGACTGTCTCATGCTCTTTAATTAAAAGCTTTCCATGTTATATAGTGGTTCAAAATATTCTTTGATTCCTATTTCAAGTTAATTATGCTACAATTAAGCCTAATTCAGCAAATAAACTAAATTTGCACCAAACTGATAAATATCTGGAAAAAATATTCTTCAGAGAGGATAGGAAGAGGGGAGAGATGAGAAGCATCAACTCATGTTGTGGCACCTTAGTTGTTCATTGTTTGCTAATATGTGCTTTGACCCAGGGATGCCAGTTGAGTGAGCGACCTTGGGCTTCAAGCCAGTGACCATGGAGTCATGTCTATGATCCCATGTTCAACCCAGCAACCTCAGGGTTTTGAACCTGGGTTCTCACTATCCAAGTCTGACATTCTATCCACTGCACCACTGCCTGGTCAGCCTGGAAAAATACTTTTAAATACTTGCCTAGTACCATTCAGATTTCCCTGCTCTGAGGAGCTTCTGGTCTTAAACACACACACACACACACACACACACTAAATAACTTTAAAGGAAAGTTTTAGTAGCTGTAAATAAGACACTAAGCAAAGATAGCAAAAATATTGAACTACAGAATCTGTTGCTGGGCCCCTTAGCTATGCTGATGCTGTCCTAAAGGCTAAATGAAAATTCAAGAAACCAACAAACTAAAACTACTCTTTAGAATAAAAAGCTTCTTAATGTTTTAATCCAATTTATAAAGAAATCTGAAGTTCCAGTGCCTAAAGGGTACACCTATCCTGGATGTTGAAGGATTTCAGGGAATTTTTATAATTTTAAGGAAAATGGGGTATTAAATTTTGCTAAAACTACAGTGTATTATGTATGCATGTAGCTGCAAAAAATCTGTGTAGTCAATTTTTTATAAATGACCTTGGATATACTTATTTCTGAATTTCCTCCAAGCTCATTCCAAATATTAAATATATTGAGAAACAATTAGTACAGATGTTTTTCTAGTTTTTCACGACACATTAAAATAAGTTGAAGCAATTTTAGAGACCTAGGTTCCTGAGGCTTCCAATTTAAGCAACATGAATACCAACATATTAATGTCCTTTTAAAAATGAAGTCATAGAATGTTCATCCTAGCACACTGAGGTCATGGGTTCAATCCCCAATCAGGGCACATAGAAACAACCACTATGTACACAACTAAATGAACTAAGTGGAGCAAGTTGCTGTGTCTCTCTCTCCCCCTTTCTCTCTCAAATCATTGGAAGAAAATTTTTAATTTTTAAATGAAGCCATAAGGGTTTCTTTACTAATGACACAAAATAGATGCATCTAGTCTTAGCAATTTTGTGTTCAAATGATGCAGTGCCAGCACTTTATAATTCTCACAGGAATAAATCAAGACACTTAAGTTCAAATAAAAATTACATAAATGCCATCATTCAAATTTTTTCACCTCAATTTAAAATTAACATTAAAAGAGCCACCAGATGTGATATTATTCCTCTTTTGGTATGTTTCTACACTTAAGACCAGATTTTAGAATCTACAACTCTTTTGCCCAGATATACTATTGTGAACAAGTCCTAGTCATACTTAAACTCTGTAGCCTGTTTACATCAAAACAGTCGTCATTTTTCCTTGAAAAAATAAAATTGACTAGAATTCGTGAGAGAGATGGCAATTCCATGTCATCCTAAAATTCTCTCCAAAACAGCCCTGGCCAGTTGGCTCAGTTGGTTGGAGCACCATTCTAATGCACCAGGGTTGTGGATTTGATCCCTGGTCAGGGCAGATGCAGTACACCAGTGAGTGTGTGTAGAACAGTAAAACAAATCGATATTTCTTTCTCTTCCTAAAATCAGTAAATTAATTTAAAAAATTAAAGTTAAAAATTTAAAAAAATTCTCTCCACAAGTTGATATATTGTGTCACAAGAATCTTTTCTGAATGCCTAAAAAGTCGGAAAGTGACAATTAACATTATAGATAGCAGCCTTTCAGATTAGAGCTTTGTTTTAAACCATTTTATAGACAAATTAAAATTCAATTATTACTGAGGTTTGTGAATTATTCTAAAATACCCTCATCTTTGTCTTAGGTTTACTGCTTATTAGAAATACATTTTAGGAAATGGTAACACCTGAAAATGCCAACTTCCATAGAGGTTGGCAAGACTTCTCCCTCACCCAGTCTTATTCAGCAATCTTGACTTCAACTAGAAAAAAAGTTGGCATCTGCACAGGGAGTCAAAAAGGCAACATAAATGGTTTATAGAATGCCTTCTGATGAATTTTTCCAGTATAAAAGTTGTGACTTGTTCTGAAATGACAAAAGCTTTTTATTAATCAGTATAGATTTTAGTAATGCAAAATACAAAATAATTTCTGTATTCTGTACTAAGTGACCTAAAATGATTTTTGTCCCTCAAGAGGCACTACCCCTACAATCTCCCCTTCAAGAAATCCTAGGGTTATGAGCCAACCCATCTCCCCCACTCAAGAATGTACTTCTAAGTTTCCCACCCTTTGATAATTTACCAACTTAGCTTTATGAAGCCCATTTTTTTAGACTATTCACCTACCCTAACCTTATTTGCTGTCACCTAAATTACAACCTTTATTTAAATAAATCCATTTGTTAATTCCCTTTCCTGATTTATTTGCAACCTCAATCTCATTTCTAAACCTTCAGAGAAAGAAAATGGAAGAATACTGCATGGTGGGGCATGGAAATTAACATGAACTTCGAGTCCACTAGCATTTATGTGTACCACAGAATATTTTCCTAAATAAAATTACCATGAGTGAAGGTTAACATTTGTTCTATACACATACCCACCATGTGCTTGAATTAGAGATCATAGGAATTTGTTTTTACCATTAGCTAGTTATTTTGAATGTATGGATAATTAAAAGGTGAAAGAGCTCTAAAGATTCCAAGTGTCTATTTAAATGCTGTTAAATGAAGAACGATGGAGGACACTCACAATAATTCTTGGACTCCTGGAGATCCTAAGACATGCTACAAAAATAGGTCTTTATTCTTAGGAAAATATAGTCAGAGCTAGCTTCCTTATGCTATACATAAAATCTTAACATCAGAGGCAGTACAGATAGTACAGATAGTTTTTGAACTGATCTCCAAACAAGCACAAACCCACTACGTTGAAAAGAACAGGTAATTTGAGGTTTTTGGCAAAAGACAGTACTTCACACATCTAATCCAAATCAAAGAGCCTGCAGACACTTTTCAGGGGGAGATGAAAGGAATGAAATAAATATAAATTCTATGGATAAATAAATGTAAGAAACAATTTAAATAAGCTAACAGAACTATTATTTTTTAAATAAAAACACTAGTCAGGTACAAGCTTTTGTTTCTCAATTCCAGACTTCTAAATGTTTATCAGACTACTATTAATATCATTAAAAACCTAATCTTGGACCACAGCATTAGTTATAATACTGTTTTGCATTTGTAAAAAAAAAAAGTTTTTCCAACTAAATGCTTCTGGTCCTAAAAAATATTTTAGGTATATTACTGAAGGCAGACTGTGGTGCTAATAGAACATGTATTAGAAGTACTTTTTAAAAAGATAGACCAAAAAAGTCCATCTACTAACTTGCCCACAGTTAAAAATCTTTGAACATTGGTTTATCATTAGCATCTTAAAAAGTAGTGGCATGCCCTATTGAGTGGTATGATTACTGAGTAATTAATACAATACCTCATCCCCACAAGTCTGTTCATTTTATGTTACTTAAGTTCATTCATTTTATACCTGCCACTGAACTCCTTTGCTCAAGATAAAAAATTTTATATACATCACTGGGGAGGAAATGGTCAGGGTGTGTATTTTAGAAATTCAGGAACCTGAACAATTTACCTCCCTCTCCTAAATGCATGAAATCCTTCTACTTTTTAATTTCTCCCCTTAAAATAGAGACATGTCATACTCTGTAATAACAAGGTAATCTTTTGCTGTTTCTGATCAACAGTGACTTTTGACTTAGCAGTCAAAAAGCTGTCCTAAATGTGACAATTTTGCCCACCTAGCATGTTCATTCTGGTATTAAATGTCTTTTCAAATATCTTATATACAAGTGAATACCCAGGATCAATCCATTTCTGTTCTTCATATTTTAGCATGAGAAAAATATTTGTATTTTGTTAAATCAGACCTGCAATAATTGGTAAATTTCTCATGAAGCAACAGCAGCCATCATGAGTGTGCAACAGCTTGTGCTCAATCCCTCCTTCATTTCTAACATCTGATTCGGTTGCAATGGCTGAAAATCTTCCATAAAAAGAATATATATTCAACACAACTTTCTCACAAAGCAACTTTCTGAAAACTGATTAATGATCACTTTTGATTGCCAAGTAGTCTGCAGAAACAAAATCTTGCGTCTGTTTTGGTTAGGTAACTCAAGTTTTCTTTTTTTAACAATCAGAGTGCTTTAAGGATACATTTTTCACCCCAAGGAAGGGAACTGACTCTTGGATTTAAGACCCATTCCTTGACAATATGTACAAAATTTCTTTAACTTGTCTATCCATTCTTTGAAGCTGTCAAAGCCAAGAACCCATTAACAAATCACAAATAGCAATAACCTACATTAGTTAACATTCCCCTTTTAACATGTTGACATTTTTACTAAAGGATTAGTTATTTTTGCATTTCCATTTCTCATATCCCATGACATTCCATAAAAATTGCATTATTGCTTTATAGGCCACACAACATTCAAAAGTATGTTTATATGCATTGCCTGTTTTCCTTGATTTCTGATAAGTTTGATACTGATTTTACTACAGAAATTTAAGTTTGAAAATACCAGTTAGTATTTCTTCTCAGAACGTTAATTGTTCACATCACTAATCACTACATGCATATTTAGCTCTGATTATATTGCTCAAAAACTGCACCCATTATCAGAACAGTGCAAATGATATTTAATTTCAAAATTACAATGGCTTGAATTCAAAGTTATTCAAATGAACACTGTCAAGTAATTTCACTTGAGTGTGTATATATTTCATCACCACTGTTTACATTACCCATCAATTCTTCACAATTTTTTTATCAGTTTTCCCTCCCAAATCCCCAAACTAAGAATGCCAAATAGTATTAGAAACCCACAGCTCTGTATTTTAATGTTTTAAGAACACATTTGTGAACTCACAAAAATGTTCATCTTTCAACTTTGACAATGCAGTTCTTACTTAAGCCAAACAAACTCATCCTAAAATCCCAACAAATAATTCTGAGAATTAACTTAAACACCTTGACAGTGTCCCTTAAAAAGGGTATGACAGTAAAGTGCCAATAGGCATGGCAATGACCTCTTTGATGGGATCATTTAAGTCCTTGGAACTGGGAAATGCCAGCACCAAGGTTTACACTGAGATTCAATTTTACTGAAGGCTACATTTACCCACTTTCCACAGCCTATTATACTCATGTCAAAATGAAATGTAAATGTTTTGTGTAGCCCTCAAACTTACACTAAGATTTTAGAGAGATGTACTTTAAAAAAGCACGGGGTAATATATAAAATCAGTGGCAGAAAATTTCATTAAGCACCAGGAACTAATTTTTGTCACCCCATACTCATTTTGTAGGTAAGTTTCAATAACCGGCAAGGCACATTTACATATATTCCAATGAATACTTATTGACAAATTTTAAATTACACTCTATGTCCCAGCTATCCCAGTAACTGACATACAACATACTAAAATGGTTTATTAAGATAACATAAAAAAGCCAATTAATGTGAAACATACAGGCTATTGGCAACCACTATTCTAAAATTATGTAGTACAAATAAACATACTGAAATGTGTGCAATTCTAAGTTTTTAAACCAGAATATTTCTATACTAACACACATTTATATTAATGACACATAAAAAAAATAAAAACTTTATTACAAAAATAAGTTACACTCGCCTCCAGCTTACAGTATAAAACAATTTTATTTGCAGGAATGCAAAATGATTGTTTGCCATGAGCATTTTGAACATATGACATGTCTAATTTTCTTGTTAAATTTGCATTTACTGGGGAAACTGGTGTGTATAAAACCTTAATTAAGTATAATAAGCTCTGATCTTCATCGTGGTGCCTATTGGTATGTGATATAACTGCAGTATCCCTTTGGGGAAGGGGAAAAAGATTTCTTTATTCCAAGTCCAAATTAAACTATAATTTCACTTTTGACTTTAAGCTATCAATTTTGGACTTGGCAAAAAAATTTTTGAGGGTGATTCAATAGAGGATGCTTCACCACTGAACACTCACTGTCATCAAGGTGCTTTAGAAAATTAAAAACATAGCACAAATGATTGTACTCTAGTCTACAAGTTATCATGACCTGCATAAGAAATGGAAAGCTGATTCACATTTTTGCTGTGATCAGCAATAAGAAATGCACTAATGAAACATACCTTTTACCTAAAAAGCTAAACTACAGCCATATACTAATCTCTATGATTTATGAAAAACTTCAAAATATCCAAATGTCAGGCTTCGCTGTACAACTGTCAGTTTTAGTCTGACTTTTTATAAAGGGACACTGCAGTATTTAGTACAAGTTCGGATGCACTTTTTTTGAACATCTGATGTCTTACAAAAGTAACATCTTGCTAAACTATTATACATCCAAATAACTACAATATCTGAAGAAGCAAGGCTGCTTTTTCAGCCACAAAATACGACAAAAGCAAGGCCTGTTATGATGGTCATGAGGAAGTCTTACAAGCCTCTGAAACTAAAGGCAATTAAGAATGTTACATTTGGTATATTAAAATCTTACCCTCATATCATTTAACAAGCCTTGCTTTTATCTACAAAGATTTTCTATGTACAGTACAGACAGGGTATAGTTCAATCCTCTGCTACTGAGGTAGTTAACCAACCCTTTAAAAAAGGTTCTGAAAAGAACCACTATCTGGAATGCCTGACTAACCAGCTCTGATGATTACACCTGAAACTGCATATCTGAACACAATTCAAAAGTGATTACTATAAAAAAGATATAGACAATCATGATTAACCTTGGTGAGCGAAAATAAAATTTAAGGATACCAACAATGGTATTCATCTATACCACTGCAATAAAATTTAAATGCACAAATTCAAGAGAATATTTCAGAAAACCACTGCTGGGATCCTTAATTTAGAAAAACAGGGGAAAAATCTACTTAGAGCAGATTTTTTTAAGAGAAGAACTTTATTCTTTATTAAGATACCATGCTAGAAGTTATGAAGAATTTCTGTTGGAACACATTTGGAAAATAGAGTAGCTTTAGTTTAATAACTTGCACTGCAGAGAAAATTGTTAAAGAAATTCATATCAAAGTCCAAGTATTAGTTCAATGTCCTGTATTTGATTCCATGATCTTCACAGGAAGGTCTTCTGCAACAGAATATGCTCCTATACAGCCGAGATATTTAAGGTTGCTTGATTTCCTTACCATTACTCCACTGCAAGCTTCTGGTGTAATCCCACATAGCAAGTCAGTCTTCATTGTAACAGGTCAGGACCGGCCTCGACCCCTTTTCCCTGCTAGCCAGGTAACAAAAGGAATCAGTTAGATAAATCATTTTAAGTTTATAATGTGTACATACATAATGATAACATTAAAAAAGTAAATAGAAGCTTTAACAAAGTAATCCTTAAAATAAAGTCTAACCAAAAAGTGTCCTTTAAGAACTGTAAATTTTTGTTTTTCACTTGTTTTGAGTTGAGGTTTTTAGTCTGCTTTTGCGCTCTTTGAGGGATGGAGTGAGAGAACTGGATTGAGGTTTAAAAAACCCCATTTTGTTTACAAACTGACTTTATTTAAAAAAAAAAAAAGCACTAAAGAATACCTAACAGTAGTTACACCTTAAAGTAGCGATTTTTCAACCAGTGTGCCTCAAGAATTTTTACAACATATAATACCTGACTATTTAGTCAGGGGCACTGACCTCTTTTCCCTTACATTGTCAAGTAAATGACAAGAGCCGACACAACAGCCGTCCAGTGTGAATGAATCAAAATTATACTTGTCAGATGGGCAAAAAACATATTTTTCGGTGTGCCGTAGAATTTTAGTAATTAGTCTGTGTGCCATGAGATGAAAAAAGGTTGAAAATCACCAAGGCACTGTTTCCATAACTTTCAAACAATCTGTTTCTGCGACATGAAGTAATCATAAAATATGCTGAAAACAAACATCTGATAACTGTTTGACCTTGATACCTGAAATTCACTGATTAACATTTTTAAAAAAGCATTGTCTTTCAAATTATGTCTTTTTTACATGTAGCCTATCAGGTATAAATCTTTAAATTTAGGAATGAAGGTTAGAAGTGGGAGTGGCTTCTGAATGTTTTAATTGTTGACAAGAGTCTACCCCTCC